>NC_057798.1:654948727-654958569 GCF_018294505.1 Triticum aestivum | reverse complement strand
GAGAACTATATCTCGCCTATAGAGAGAGTAACTCTTTCTCTACTGAAGCTTTTCGTGTGGCATGCAGTACTAGGCCGGCCCATTTCTATTGTTCATTCACTCGTTAGCTATTTGGTATGTTCGCTGCTACTGTTTTCTATGGGTTTTTCTTTTCTTTTTTTTCATTTGGTTTTCTTTGTTTCTTCCCCGCATTTTCTTGGTTTTTTATCCTTTCTTTGTTTCTTCATCAGTTCTCTTCGCTACTTTCTTGGTTTTCGCTATTTTTCCTTTTCTTTCCTTTTCTTGTTTTTCACTAGAATTTTTTTCCTTTCTAACTTCATTTTTCTTGGGTGTTCTTTGTTTCTTCTTCTATTTTCTTCAATTTATTTCGTGTTTTTCTTGGTTTTCATTATTTCCATCCTTTTGCATTAGTTATCTTTACTTTTTATTTTAGTTTTCTTTTGTTTTCCTTTTATTTCTCGGTTTCTATTTTTTGTTTATTTTGACACTTTTCATCAGGTTTTTCTTTCTCTTTTTGTATAGGACAGGAAATTTACTTATACATGATTACAAAAATTAAATGCATGAATATCTTTCATATACATCCGAAACATTTTTTGTGTATACGTTAAACATTTTCTAAATACCTGATCAACCATTTTTGAACTATATGTTTTGATACATTGATTTTTCATACACATTACATATTTTTCTATAAATATAAAACATTGTTGTCCCATAATTTTTTTTCAATACATGATTATTATTTTAAACACATATTTTGATGTAAAAATATCATACTGGTTGAACATTTTTCTTTTACATTAGGATCACTTTTTATATACATGATGAATGCTTTCAGATGCCTGATTAAGAGTTTTTAAAATTTTGGTTTTAAAGTCATCTTTAGGGTTATTTTAATGACAATGTTTTCCATATTCCTCATAACTACATTTTTATTGATGTTTTATATTTTTCAAATATATGGTCGTGATGTCTACTTTTTTATGTCTACTTATTAAAATATTTATATACATATTTAACATTTTTCAAATATTTGATGAACACTTTTTAAATACATGTGTTTGAACTTTTTTTGAATATGTATTAGAAGTTTTTTAATAAGCATTGAACATTTTTAAATGTCACAAAGGTTGTTTTTGAATGTTACCAATACTTTTAAAATTGATGCTAACAATGTTTTTACATTTGGCTCACATTTTTAAAATTCATTAAAAAAATTACACTGGGTTAACATTTTGGACTTTTTTACACTGGGTTAACATATTTTTAAACAAATGAAAAAAAGTAAAAAAATAAGGACGAACCACAATTGAAAGAAATGGTCGACTCACTACTGGGCCGACCCATTATATGCGTCCTTGACTCAACGTTCACTTTCACCTTGCAGCAAGCGAGCCATAGGTGCACCCACCTAAAGCTGCGGAGCTCCTATTGGGCACCTACAGCGCCAGAAAACTTACCCAGTCATTGTGTTCGCTCGGTCAAAAAATTGATACTTCATTTGATCTCTAGGTCAACTGGTCCACAATTAACTCTTGACTATTGGCCAATGCCCTTTGATTGTTGACTTTTAGGAAAAAGTTCGTAATTAAAAAACTAAAAAATTCATTAATTTGAAAAAAGTTAACTAAAGAATATCACCAGAACTGAAAAAGTTAACGGATTTGGAAATATTTAAAAAAATGAAAAAAGTTCACTAAAAAGTGAGCAAAAACTAAAAAAAGTTCATGAAATTTTAAAAAAGTTCACAAATTTGAGAAAAGTTCATCTATTTGAAAAAATTTCACTAAATCTTTTAGCTAAACTGAAAAATATTCACGGATTCAAAAAAAGTTCACTAAAAATGTCCATGAAATTTGAAAAAAGTTCACAAAGTCCAAAAACTTCACAAACATGAGAAAAGTACATGAATTTGAAAAAAGTTAATGCATTTGGAAAAAGGAAAAAACAAAAACAAAATAAAAAAACCAAGTCCTCATTTTAGCACTAAAAATTTAACACACGACAAAAAGAAGAAAAAGTAAGCATGGAACATGAGTTGTCCTAATTATTGAAGCATGAAGTCGTATGTTGATTTTTTTCATGTTTAAAGAAACAAAAAGAGTAAAATGGGCCGGGCCGGAGCGGAGGAGGGGGCGTGCGCCGGTTTGCAGAATGAACTGCAATCAGCGCTTAAGGCGACATATAAGATTTGCTCTAAGATCGAATCACAGTTCGCTGGCAGCGCTTTGTCTCGCCAGCACGGCAACAGAGGAGGTCTCGCCTTAGACTAGCCACGGTGGAGAGTAACATACATTAGTAACATACACATATCCCTACACTGTGTTACTACCTTCATACTGGATAGTAACATAAGTGTGGTGTCATGCAAATGTTCATTTATTAGGTTATAGACTCATATTGCATTGGGACATGTCATGTTACAGTAACTAGTTAAGTTACTCAAACTATCTCTCTCCTCATTAATTCATTGCCACACAAGCAAATTTGCTGAGTTAGAATCGATGTTACTGCTGAAGTTACTCCCACTGTGGCTAGTCTTAGGGTGTTGTTATTGGTTCGGCCTAGTAGCTTCATCCTTCACTTTTTTGTTCGTTCATCCTTCTCTTTTTGCTTATATTTCACAAATATTATAAATACATACTCTCCCCCCCCCTCTCCCCCTTCACAAATACAACGTGTTGGATATTTCAATATGTGTACATAAGGACCAAAATAAGTGAACAAACACATTAAAATGTATATATACATCCGATACAGAAAAAATAGAACATGAACGTCTTATATTTGTGTACAGAGAGAGTATATTTTAAAACTTAATTTATCTAATGTGAAAAATGTTAATTTAGTGTAAATATTTCGTTCGCATAATTTTTAAGAAATGTTCGTACCACTGAACAGAAATGTTCATGACATTTAAATCCTTCACTCGCTTCAATATTTATAGAGTGTCAAAAAATATTTCATACCATTCAGAAAATGTTAATGGCAGTTAGAAATGTTCACACGTTTCAAAAAGTAGATGATACCTCGTGCGTTGCTGCGGGAACTGTTAACAAATAATTTAAGTTTGAAAAACATGAGACAATTTAGAAAACATAGTATAAGTTGATGATAAAGAATTATGAAAGAAATATTGTTTAGAGTAAGCATCTAAATAAAATTTTATGAAAAAACTGAAAATGAGTGTGATTTTTATTCTGTTAACTTATTATATTGACAATATATCAGTGAGGCGATTAGAGACGAAAACAACATTGAGTAGAGACATAGTGAAGAAATCTCAACCCTTGGCGAAACCTAAAACAACGATATCAACTACAGTTGTGCTTTCATAAAAAAACCTAGCTCTCATAGAAAAAATAAAACACGAGTTCACTCGTAATTTTATTTTCTATTCAAAAGGTCGCTTATAAATCATGAGGTCCACTGTTGAGTAAATCATGCTTCTCACCGAAGCAGTGTACTACACCCATTCACCCCAATATACCCAGGCAACTCTAATTATTTTTGTTTTGCATGCTTGTTTTTTTGTGGGGTAAAGATATCTCTCATTGATCAAACTGAGTCACTACAATCGCTCATACACACACCACCAATCTCAGGCCCTGTTTGATAGCAAAGCATTTTCTAAGTATTATGAAAATACTACAGTTTTTGAGATTACCATAGTTTTATTTACAACGAGTTGTTTGATTGCCTCTAAAAACTGTGGTTTTAATACCGCGGTATTTGGGAAACCATGGTTTTTACTCTGCATAAAAAAAAAAGACCTCTGAACCTCTTTTTATAAAAGCAAAGCAGCCATAAAAGAACGAGGGGACGCATCGTTATCTTTTCCTCACTATTCACAACAATTCCCCTCGCTTCCATGCCGCGGTTGCCACCGCCTTGTCATTTCTGGAGTTGTCTCCCTCGGCGGCAAAATTGTACCAGGCCTCGCATGACTCGCTGCTGCTACTTAGAGGCCATGCATGGCATGTTTTCACATGGTGTTGCAATGGATCGCACCTACCTAGATGCGTGGATCTCAGCGTTCTTATGCATGATACAACCAGCCAGGTAGAGCAGCGCTTCTTCTTAGGCTGGTCTGTTGCTGGATGCAATGGCTAACCAGGTAACAGCTAGAAAACAGGCTTGTTTGCAGTGCTAACAGCTAGTCAACTAATTTTACGTCACTGTACCAAACAGGTCCTCTGCATCACGAATGCTCCAAAATACTCTGTTGTGTCAAAACTGTGGTATTGTGTACCTGCTGACTAAATTACTGTAGTTTTCAATACTTTAATTTTTATAATACTTTGCTATCAAACATAGCCTCATCCGGTGTAGTTCTGGGCCACACAACAGTTTTAGGTCCTAAATGACCCATCTGTCCTAGAGCATGACTCACCTTATTTTGCCCACGCCGTACATGCAGTATTGTATAGCGACGGGCTACCTCTAGCAGCGATTTTATATCTCTGACCAGGGTCGCTGTTGGAGACCTATCTATAAGTTTGGATTCTTGATCGCAACCACTGCGTTTGCACAATCCGACTCGATAATAAATGAAAGGGTGCTCCATTCCAGTGTTAACTCAACGCCTTCCTTGATCGCCACCAGCTCCGCCTCTAGTGGGCTCCTGCACGTCCTCAAATACCTGCACAAAGCGAAGATGACTGACCCATTGGAGTCTCGAAGGATCATGCCAGCTCCATTAGTGTCGCTCGCCTAAAGGTAGGCTCCGTCGACATTCAATTTTGCCCAGCCATCTGTTGGTTTCTGCCACGTCTCCTCCCGCGCTGGCCGAAACTCCTCCATGCGTGATTGGCCACGGGATATCGCCATCTTGCCCTTCAGAATGTCAACCTTTGGGTGTTACTTAATGCAGAGGATGGAGTCGATGTAGCCAGATAGAAATCTTCTCGATGCTTCCACTGGTGGCGCCGGTTTGTCGTGGGTAATTTCCTTTCTCACTGCTATCAATTATTTGGGTCGGGTATACTGGGAGACAATGCCCATGTGAAAAAAGCAATGAGTTAAAAGATTTCTAAAGATTGAACCTTGTCGGGGCATTATTTCTCATTCTTATCCATACACGCATGCATCCTTACGTATAAAATAAAGAAGCAAAGGCTTCCGAAGGCCTCTCTTGCGGCTATAAAAGGAGACGTCTGCCAAGGAGGAAAGATACCAGACAGAGAAGAACCAACCACCGATAGAGCAGAGAGCTGCGACTCCGCTAGCAAGCTCGTTGCTCAGTAGTAGTAGTAGTTCCTCATCTTGTAATAAGAGCCACAATATGCAGTGCATTGTAAGCTCACGGAGGTAGTTAAAAGGTAATTTTCTTTAGTTTGTGTAATCTCTTCGGGGCCTCCTGAAAGGAAAAGCCATATGTAAATTATGTTGTGAAAATGATGTAGTCTCGTGCTTTACTTGGTATTTTTATTTATGAATTTATGAGACGAATTCTTATACTAGAGATCCTATAGGAGAAACTTCGGCCGATAGTTCTCTGTTTAGCCTTGTGTGGGATTTGAATGAGAACCTTGTAGCCATAGAGAAGTGTTTTTTTTGGGTGGATCTGCCTGGGAAGATGATAGGAATTTACCCCATAAATTTTGTAACTAAAATATCAAGTAAAAGAACCTAGCTACATCTGAAACAACATAATGAAAAATATGGTGATTACTGAGTAGGATTTTACACCACTGCGCACACCGTCAGTCGTATTGTTGGCCTCGTCAGCCCTTAGTAGATTCTGCATTAAAGAAATAATCGGGTTAGAACGCATAAAATTAAATATTGTTGTGAATAGTGAAGTACTATTCCAAATAGTATAGTGAATAGTAAACACTATTGTGAATAGTAACCTACCTAGTGAATAGTAAATACTATTCAGATAAAAATCGTATATCTATCTTCTCTAATGTAGGATCTATTAAGGGCTGGCGAGCCCAACGATACGACCGACAATGTGCGCAGTGGTGTAAAATCCTACTGAATACTTACCATATTTTTCATTATGTTGCTTCAGATGTAGCTAGGTTCATTTACTTGATATTTTTAATTACAAATTTATGGGGTAAATTCCTATTGTCTTCCTAGGCAGTTCCATTCGAAGGGAACACTTCTCTAGGCCACAAGGTTCTCATTCAAACGCCACACAAGGCTAAACAGAGAACTACCAGCAGAGGATTCTCCTAAAGGATCCATAGCATATGACCTCGTTCCATAAATTCATAATTAAAATACCAAGTGAAACATGAAACTACGTCATTTCTACAACATAATTTACATATGGCTTTCGGTTTGGGGAGGCCTCGAAGGGGATTACACAAGCTAAAGGAAATTACCTTCTAACTATCTTCGTGAGCTTACAATACACTGAATATTGTGGATCTTATTATAGAATGAGGAACTACTACTACTGAGCAATGAGCTTGCTAGCCGAGTCGCAGCTCTCTGCTCTATCAGTGGCCGGTTCTTCTTCGTCTGGTGTCTCTCCTCCTTGGCATATGACTCCTTTTATAGCCGCAAGAGAGGCCTTCGGGAGCCTTCATTTCTTTATTTTATATGTAGTAGGATGCATGCGTGTCCTTCTAGGGTATGGATAAGAGCGAGAGATAGTGCCCCAACAAACTTTAATCTTCAGGCTCATTGCTTTTTTCACGTGGGCATTGTCTCTCGGTGAATAATTTGCTGGCCTCTGCGTATCATCTTCGCTCTTCGGCCATGCAATTCTTCATGTGATTAGCCTTTAGATAGATATCTTCTTCTGCCTTTAGCGTGCATATATGTCAAAGCTACTTTACTATTCATCATAATTTATTTATTTTACATTATAATTATTTACAGGGGTCTTCCCTGCCCATATAGTGATATTTCCATATCAATATTTGGTAATATTCCATTTTATAATATTCTAGATTCTATCAATATTCGGGTCGGGTATAGGTTCTCCATGCCCGAATAATTGATAGCAGTATCAATATATGGAATTGGGCTTTATTCAGGCGATTGCCCATGCCCTGCTATGTCCATATGATCGTCATCTAACAGATGGAAATCATATTTTTGATCGCATTCATTCTTTATTTCTTCAGAAATTTCATCTATTTCTTGTCTTAATTCTTTTAATATTTCTTCCTTTAATTCTTTCTTTATTATTTTTGAAAATTATTTAAATATTTTATCCATTTCTTGATTGATGTATTCACTGTCTAAAGGGTCAAGTACCTTTAGAAGACATTCTTGATATGTTTGATATTTTGGAGACTCTTCCTTCTTTATATTCTTCGAGCTTGATGCCTCCCCCTTCGTAGGAGTTAGTGAAGCAGGTACGCCTCTTCTCTTTTGGATATAGTCTTTAGCTTTCGGGTCAAAATAATAATTTTCTTCTAATACCTTTCTTGCCGAAAACAAGGCTTCATTTATACTATCTTATTTTTTGAATGTTAGATCTTCTCCTCTTCTTTTTGCGTATATCTTCTCAATCATAATGTCTTCCCATGTCAAATATATGCCTAGTTTATTTCCATCAAACAAAATATATAATGTTTCTCCTTTTGGTATTTCAATCATTTCTGACTTTGGCAAATTTCTGTTCATTTGGTTAAACTATTCTGCTAGGATATTGAGAATTGCTAACATATATCCTTTTCCCTCTCTCTTAATGATATATTGGTACTAAAAATTGTCCAATATGCACCGTTGAATTTTTTCAACCTTGATATGGGCCTTTGGCTTGAAATTGAATGTATTTGGCTGAAATATTTTCATCCTATTTTCTTCCCCAAAGAAGTAGCATTCATCTCTGGTGGGGAATATTCCTTTCTTCATTAATGCAAATTTGATGCACGAGAAAATATGTCAGGTTTGCAGAAATGTCTTCCCATATTTACTCGAGCATCAAATTTGCAGAAATGAAGAAAGGATTATTCCCCACCAGGGATGAATGCTACTTCTTTGGAGAAGAAATAAGGCTGAAAATATTTCAGCCAAATACATTCGATTTCAAACCAAAGGCCCATATCAAGCTTGACGAAATTCAACGGTGCATATTGGATAATTTCTGGTACCAATATACCGTCAAGACAGAGGAAAAAGGATATATGTTATCAACTCTCAATAGTCTGGCAGAATATTTTAACCAAATGAATAGAAATTTGCCAAAGTCAGAAAGGATTGAAATACCAAAAGGAGAAATATTATATATTTTGTTTGATGGAAATAAACTAGGCATATATTTGACATGGGAAGACATTATGATTGAGAAGATAGACATAAAAAGAAAAGAAGAAGATCTAATATTCAAAAAATATGATAGTATAAATGAAGCCTTGTTTTAGGCAAGAAAGGTATTAGGAGAAAATTATTATGTCGATCCAAAAGCTAAAGACTATATCCAAAAGAGAAGACGCATACCTGCTTCACCAAATCCTACAAAGGGGGATGCATCAAGTTCGAAGGATATAAAGAAGGAAGAGTCTCCAAAATATCAAACATATCAAGAATGCCTTCTAAAGGGGCTTGACCCTTTAGACAGTGAATACATAGATCGAGAGATGGATAAAAGATTTGAAGAATTTTCAAAAATAATAAAGAAAGAATTAAAGGAAGAAATATTAAAAGAATTAAGACAAGAAATAGATTTTTTTAAGAAACAAAGAATGAATGTGATCAAAAATATGATTTCCATTTGTAAGATGTTGATCATATGGACATAGCAAGGCATGGGCAGCCGCGTGAACAAAGCCCAATTCCATATATTGATATTGCTATCAATTATTCGGGTGCGGAGGACCTATACCCGACCCGAATATTGATAGAATCGAAAATATTATAAAATGGAGTATTACCTAATATTGATATGGAAATATCAAATATATGGGCATGGAAGACCCCTGTAAAAAATATATTAAGATATAAAATAAATAAATAATGATGAATAGTAAAGCAGCTTCGACATATATTGTACGCATGCACTAGCACAAGAATTCTTAAAGGCAGAAGAAGCTATCTATATGAAGGCTAATCGCATGAAGAAGCGCATGGCTGAAGAGCAAAGATGATACGTAGAGGCCAGCCAATTATCCACGGAAAGACAATGCCCACGTGAAAAAAGCAATAAGATTATTCATGAAGATTGAAACTTGTCGGGGCACTATCTCTCATTCTTACATACCACTACTAGGGAAAAGCCTATACACGGAATCTTACCAGTAGCGCTCTTCAAAATACCACGCTACTGCTACTTAGCAGCAACGCGTGTGACCAAAACGCGCTGCTGACTTGGAAATAGCAGTAGCGCGTGCACCGCATACAACGCTACTGCTATAGTTGCCATGACCTCACCCCCCGCTAGCTATAGTAGTAGCGCACTTTACTATAGAGGGCTACTGCTATTCAGGTTAGCTGTAGCGCGTTTCGGGAAACGTGCTACAACTATCCCTACCTTATCCCCACGCGCACGACCGGCCCTCTCACTCACACTCTCACTCTCGCCTGCGTAAACCGTTGTCGTGCGTCGCCGTCGCCGCCACCTTCGTCCGTCCGCCGCCGAGGTACTCCCCTCCTTTCGTCCCTCCTCCATCCTCCTCGCACATCCTCCCTCCTCCTGCGGCCGCCTCTTCCTCCTCCGCCGCTGCCCTCCTCCCTCCGCCTGCGGCCGCCCCTCCTCCCTCCTCCACCGGCAGCCCTCCTCCCACCGCCCCTAGCTACCTCTCCGTCGCCCCCCACCCCCTGCCACTAGTTAGTACTAGATTTAGTAGTAGTAGATGTAATTTAGGGTTAGCTAGTACTAGATGTTGCTTAGTTAGTACTAGATTTTTAGTAGTAATAGTAGTGGTAGTTGA
>NC_057798.1:654920315-654948534 GCF_018294505.1 Triticum aestivum | reverse complement strand
AGTAGTAGTGGTAGTTGAACTACTTTAGTTGTAGTTGAACTAGTTTAGTAAGTAAATTAATAAACTAGTTGAACTAGTTGAATTAACAGAACTAATCTATTTTTAGTAAGATAATTAATATAACTAGTTGAACTACTTTATTTTTAGAAAGAACTAGTTTTTTTTCTATTTATAGTAAGTTTATATTTAGTAAGAATTAGTTGAATTAATAAAACTAGTTGAACATGTCATGTTTGTTGTTAGTGATAACTTATATGGTTTCAGGTGACCTCCGTCGTCCCCGTCACCAACCCCCTCCGACATCCCTGCCGTCGTCCCAGTCATCGACCCCCTCCGACATCGAGGTGAGACCAGCCAAATATCCTTGTATATCTTGTGTTGTTGCTCAAATAGGATATGTGGTTGCCCAAGTGGCCGTTCATGTTCAGTTTACATCTCCGAGTGGCCTATGTTTTGCCGGAGTGTTGATTAATTTCCGTTCCGGCAAATTTCAGGCGCTCGATATGTCCTTTTTTAGCAAAGGTCATGCCGGATTTTGTCGTGAATTCTGGCATGACTTGTGCTAGAATATGTACAAGTTTAATCTTTGAATTATGATTGTAGGAAATGTCGTACTCGGACGACGACGGTCTCCCGGGGGAGTGTAGCTGGTGCCACGATGATCGAGGTATGTGCGACAGGTTCGTTCGGCTGGACGAAGATCGGCGCTTCAGCATTAAGCTCGAGGAGACCTTCGATTGTGAAACGGTACGCAACAACGACAAGTGTTTTTTTCTCCATTAAGCATGACTTCAACTATTTCAACGTCTAATTTTCATATTTTACAATTCGACTAGCTTATCCCATGCCATGCAAGACGCTATGTCTTGGAGAGGATGGGTTTTGAAGACCATGAAAATTTTGAAACAAAGAAAATACACCTAAGGACCCATCATGATATGGATTTTGAAGTAAATCTGTGCAATGCTCAGAGCGTAACCCATTTTGGTTGCCAAAATTGGGAAGCACTTTGCAAAATGTATGGTTTTTATGAGAGTATGATTGTCACCATGGATCTTGGTGATCCTGACAGCGAGGAAGACAATATGGACATTTGGGTCCTTGTTGATACGCTTCCGATTGTATTGCTATGTGAGTTTCTCAAACATAGTTATTAACTAATTTATATTGTTTATTTCAAAATAGTTGATAGCTTATTTCCATTGACAGCTTATTTTGATTCTTCAAAGACTGTGCGGAAGATGGTAGATAAAACCCACTACACCGAAGGCACCCAATTAACGTATAAGGAGAAAAATCATCTGATCGCATTTTGTACTCTTCTTGAGAATTACAATGACTATTATCGAACTCCTCCAAATTATGGTGAATACGTGCCACTAGTGCATGTGTTGAACAACGATAACTTCTCTGGAGATACCCTGGTAAGATTTTTTACTATTATGACATCCGTGCATCTTTTGCATACTTCTAAAACTAGTACATCATTGCTAACTACGAAGTTATTATTATGTTTTTCAACAGAAACTCCCAATGGATTGTGTGCCTCATCTGATGTCTCTGCATGGTCGCCTCTCAGTTCTGAACATACTGCCAGGTAAATCTACGAAGCTCACCTGTGCATATCGGATTTCTAAAACCCGTGAACACATGATCATCAGAGAATGGAAGAAATGTATGGACATTCGCAAGGAGGTTCTTGGAAGTAACATTCAGCGAAAGGCAAGAATTGGAGACAGGCTAATCTCCATTCTCCATAATGGAGAGTCAGGGGCTATCTTGTTTTTTGTTATTTTATCTTAGAAAATGTAGTAGGTCTTAATCGAATGTAATAGGTCCTATGAGGTACAATATGTTTATTATGTGGTAATGTGTTAGAGTTGATAGTGATGATCTTGAGGAGGTGTTATGTGATGTCCTACTGTATTCCAACTTCTCTATGGTTCATACCCCCCGATACTAGCCATAGATTCATCAAAATAAGCAAACAACACATGAAAAACAGAATCTGTCAAAAACAGAACAGTATGTAGTAATCTGTAACTTTCGAATACTTCTGGAACTCTAAAAATCCTACAAAAATAGGGATTCCTAGCCAATTTGTCTATTAATCTTCTGCAAAAAGAATCAACTAAAAATCACGTTCCTGTGATTTATTAAAATTATTCTCATGCGCACAAAAGTTTCTGTTTTTTAGCAAGATCAAATTAACTATCACCCAAGATGATCCTATAGGTTATACTTGGCACAAACACTAATTAAAATATAAAACCACATCTAACCAGAGGCTAGATGAATTATTTAATACTAAACATGAGCAAAAAGTAAAGAACAAAAAAATAAAATTGGGTTGCCTCCCAACAAGCGCTATCGTTTAACGCCCCTAGCTAGGCATAAAAGTAAGAATAGATCTAAGTATTGCCATCTTTGGTATTTGTCTTTTTAATGAAGTTATGCTCGGATCTGGGAGGTTCCTTGCGTTTCCTTCATGCTCGGACATCTTTAGATCTAGAGCATCCAACCGCTTATTGCAAAGTATAATCAAAGTATTCATGCAGTTGAGATTCCCACCAACATTTTTAAGAGGTTCAATAGATTTTTGCAATTCACATAATTTCTCTAAGATTTGGGTTCCTTCTTGAGTAATGGGTGGTCCCTTTTGTAGGGGAGTACTCCTACTATCCCCTCTATAATTTCATAAGCAAAACTAGGATCAATTTCAATAAAATTCCCTTTGGCGCAAAATCAAGGAGTTGCCTATGGGATATGGTTAGCCCAACATAAAAATTGCAAAGTAAAATATTGAAATCTCCTTCTATAATGTAACTATGATATGATTCTAACATCCTATACCAAGCATCTTTTAAGTTTTATCCTTGTCTTTGTTTGAAGTGGAATTCAAAATCGGGAGACGAAGGAAGGAAGAAAGAGCTAGTCATGACGACGAACGACGACACAAGAAGCAAACGAAAAAGAGGCGAACGGGAAAAAGAGGCGAACGGGAAAAAGAGGGCGAATAAAACGACAAGGGTGAAGTGGGGGAGAGGAAAACGAGAAGCAAATGGTAGATAATATAATGCGAGGGATAAGGGTTTGTGATGGGTACTTGGTATGTCTTGACTTGTGCGTAGACCTCCCCGGCAACGGCGCCAGAAATCCTTCTTGCTACCTCTTGAGCATGCGTTGGTTTTCCCTTGAAGAGGAAAGGGTGATGCAGCAAAGTTGCGTAAGTATTTCCCTCAGTTTTTGAGAACCAAGGTATCAATCCAGTAGGAGGCTACACGCAAATCCCTCGTACCTACACAAACAGTTAAGAACCTTGCAACCAACGCGATAAAGGGGTTGTCAATCCCTTCACGACCACTTGCAAAAGTGAGATCTGATAGAGATAATAATAAGATAAATATTTTTGATATTTTTATGATATAGATTGGAAAGTAAAGATTGCAAAATAAAGTAGATTGGAAACTTATATGATGGAAAATAGACCCAGGGGCCATAGGTTTCATTAGTGGCTTCTCTCAAGATAGCATAAGTATTACGGTGGGTGAACAAATTACTATCGAGCAATTGATAGAAAAGTGCATAGTTATGAGAATATCTAGGCATGATCATGTATATAGGCATCACGTCCGCGACAAGTAGATCGAAATGATTCTGCATCTAGTACTATTACTCCACACATCGACCGCTATCCAGCATGCATCTAGAGTATTAAGTTCATAAGAACAGAGTAACGCATTAGGCAAGACGACATGATGTAGAGGGATAGACTCAAGAAATATGATATAAACCCCATCTTTTTATCCTCGATGGCAACAATACAATACGTGCCTTGTTGCCCCTGATGTCACTAGGAAAGGACACCGCAAGATTGAACCCAAAGCTAAGCACTTCTCTCATTGCAAGAAAGATCAATCTAGTAGGCCAAACCAAACTGATAATTCAAAGAGACTTGCAAAGATAACAAATCATACATAAAAGAATTCAGAGGAGATTCAAATATTGTTCATAGATAATCTTGATCATAAACCCACAATTCATCAGATCTCGACAAACACACCGCAAAAAGAATTACATCGAATAGATCTCCAAAAAAATCTAGGAGAACTTTGTATTGAGAATCAAAGAGAGAGAAGAAGCCATCTAGCTAATAACTATGGACCTGAAGGTCAGTGGTAAACTACTCACACTTCATCGGAGAGGCTATGGCATTGATGTAGAAGCCCTCCATGATCGATTCCCCCTCCGGTGGAGCGCCGGAAAAGGCCCCAAGATGGGATCTCACGAGTACAGAAGGTTGCGGCGATGGAAATAGGGTTTCGTGGTGCTCCTGGATGTTTTCAAGGTATATCGATATATATAGGCGAAGAAAGTCGGTCAGGAGAGCCACGAGGGGCCCACGAGGGTGGGGGGTGTGCCCACCCCCCTGGGGCGCGCCTCCTTGCCTCGTGGCCGCCTCGTTTGTTTCTTGACGTCCACTCCAAGTCTCCTGGATTGCGTTTGTTCCAAAAATAACTCTCCCAAAGGTTTCATTCCGTTTGGACTCCGTTTGATATTCCTTTTCTGGGAAACACTGAAGAAGGCAAAAAAACATCAATTTGGACTGGACCTCCGGTTAATAGGTTAGTCCCAAAAATAATATAAAAGTGCTTAGTAAAGCCCATTAAACATCCAAAACAGGTAATATAATAGCATGGAACAATCAAAAATTATAGATACGTTGGAGACATATCAGGAGCTTGGAGCAAGGAGATCGAAAATGGCAGCAAAATGATCTAGAACACGGGTTTGAGCTACGAGATGATTTTTTTGGAGGAATACGAAGTGTGTGGGTGCTGGAATAAGTGGAGGGGCCACGTGGGGCCCACGAGGTAGGAGGGCGAGTCGAGGGGGTAGGGCATGCCCTCCACCCTCATGACCAAATGGTGGGTCCCCCTGGTGTGTTCTAAGTGCCAGAAATTCTCAAATATTCTACAAAAAATCATACTCAATTTTCACGGCATTTGGAGAACTTTTATTTTTGGGGTATTTTTTTATTACAAGGATAATTCAGGAAACAGACAGAAAATACTATTTTTGCTTTATTTATTCTAAATAACAGAAAATAAAAGGAGGGTAGAGAGGGTTGTGCTTTCTAACTTCATCCATCTCATGCTCATCAAAAGGAATCCACTAACAAGGTTGATCAAGTCTTGTTAACAAACTTCTTCCGAATAACATGAAACAGGAGAATTTTCGAATAACACTATGTTACCTCAACGGGGATATGCATGTCCCCAACAATAAGAATACCATATTTCTTTTTTAAAGTAGGAAGAGGGAATTCAAAACCTCCAATAGTAATAGTTGAGATTTTTCCAATAGAATTGATACTATGAACTTGAGGTTGTTTCTTCGGAAAGTGTACCATATGCTCATTACCATTAACATGAAAAGTGACATTGCCTTTGTTGCAATCAATAACAGCCCTTGCAGTATTTAGAAAAGGTCTACCAAGGATGATCGACATACCGTCGTCCTCGGGAATATCAAGAATAACAAAGTCTGTTAGAATAGTAACGTTTGCAACCACAGCAGGCACATCCTCACAAATATCGACGGGTATAGCAGTTGATTTATCGGCCAGTTGCAAAGAGATTTCAGTAGGTGTCAACTTATTCAAATCAAGTCTACGATATAAAGAGAGAGGCATAACACTAACACCGGCTCCAAGATCACATAAAGCAGTTTTAACTAGTTTCTTTTAATGGAGCATGGTATAGTTGGTACTCCTGGATCTCCGAGTTTCTTTGGTATTCCGCCCTTAAAGGTATAATTGGCAAGCATGGTAGAAATTTCAGCTTCCGTTATCTTTCTTTTATTTGTAACAATATCTTTCATATACTTAGCATATGGATTCAATTTAAGCATATCAGTCAAACGCATACACAAAAAGATAGGTCTAATCATTTCAGCAAAGCGCGCAAAATCCTCATCATCGTTTTTCTTGGATGGCTTAGGAGGAAAATGCATGGGTTTCTGAACCCATGGTTCTCTTTCTTTACCGTGCTTTCTAGCAACAAAGTCTCTCTTATCATAACGTTGATTCTTTGATTGTGGGTTATCAAGATCAATAGCAGGTTCAATCTCTACATCATTGTTTTTACTAGGTTGAGCATCAACATGAACATCATCTTTAAAATTATCACTAGGTTCATGTTCATTACCAGATTGTGTTTCAACATCATAAATAGAAATATCATTGGGATTCTTAGGTGTGTCAACAACAGGTTCACTAGAAGCACGCAAAGTCTTATCATTTTTCTTTTCTTTTTCTTAGAAGGACTAGGTGCATCAACATTAGTTCTCTAAGAATCTTGCTCAACTCTCTTAGGATGGCCCTCAGGATAATAAGGTTCTTGGGTCATTCTACCGCCTCTAGTCATAACTCTAACAACATTATCATTGTTCTTATTATTTAATTCATTGAGCAGATCATCTTGTGCTTTAAGTACTTGTTCTACTTGAGTGGTAACCATGGATGCATGTTTACTAATAAGCTTAAGGTCACCTTTAACTCTAGACATATAATCACTCAAGTGTTCAACCATATAAGCATTACGTTTCAATTGTCTACCAACATAAGCATTGAAGTTTTCTTGTTTAACAATAAAATTATCAAACTCATCCAAGCATTGACTAGCTGACTTATTATGAGGAATATCACCTTCATCAAATCTATAGAGAGAATTTACCTTTACTACCTATGTCGGGTTATCAAGACCATGTATTTCTTCAATAGGTGGTAAATTCTTAACATCTTCAGCTTTAATACCCTTTTATTTCATAGATTTCTTTGCCTCTTGCATATCTTCAGGACAGAGAAATAGAATACCCCTTTTCTTCAAAGTTGGCTAGGAGTTGGTTCAGGAAGTGTCCAATCATTATCATTACTCAATATATTATTCAATAGCAATTCAACTTGCTCAACCGTTCTTTCCATGAAAACACAACTAGCACAACTATCTAGGTGGTCTCTGGAAGCATCGGGTAGTCCACTATAAAAGATATCAAGTATTTCATTTTTCTTGAGAGGATGATTAGGCAAAGCATTAAGTAATCAGAGAAGCCTCCCCCAAGCTTGTGGGAGACTCTCTTCTTCAATTTGCACAAAATTAAATATTTCCCTTAAAGCAGCTTGTTTATTATGAGTGAGGAAATATTTTGCAGAGAAGTAATAAATCATATCCTGGGGACTACGCACACAACTAGGAGCAAGAGAATTAAACCGTATCTTAGCATCACCCTTTAATGAGAAAGGAAACAATTTAAGAATATAATAATAGCGAATTTTTTCCTCATGAGTAAATAGGGTGGCTATATCATTCAATTTAGTAAGATGTGCCACAACAGTTTCAGATTCATAGCCATAAAAAGGATCAGATTCAACCAAGGTAATTAACTCAGGATCGACAGAGAAATCATAATCCTTATCAGTAACACAGATAGGTGAAGTCGCAAAAGCAGGGTCATATTTCATTCTAGCATTCAAAGACTTTTCTTTCAGCTTAGCTAACAGTTTCTTAAGATCATATCTATCATTCCAAGCAAAAAGGTCTCTAGCAGTTTCTTCATCCATAACATAACCCTCAGGCACAACAGGTGATACGTCTTCGTCGTATCTATAATTTTTGATTGTTCCATGCCAATATTATTCACTTTCATATACTTTTTGGCAACTTTTTATATTATTTTTGGGACTAACTTATTGATCCAGTGCCTAGTGCCACTTCCTGTCTGTTGCATGTTTTTTGTTTTGCAGAGACCCAATATCAAACGGAGTCCAAATGGGATAAAAACGGACAGAGATTTTTTTGGAATATTTATGATTTTCTGGAAGTAAAATCAACGCGAAACGGTGTCCAGGGTGGTCACGAGGTAGGGGGGCGCGCCCTACCCCCCCGGCGCGCCCCTGACCCTCGTGGTCCACCCATAAGACGGTTGATGCTCTTCTTCTGGCGCAAGAAAGCTAATTTTACAAGGAAGATCTGAGCGAAAGATTCACCCCAATCGGAGTTACGGATCTCCGGATATAAAAGAAACGGTGAAGGGGTAGAATCTGCCAACGTTGAGAACGCAGAAACAGAGAGATAGATCCAATCTCGGAGGGGCTCTCGCCCCTCCCAAGCCATGGGATCCAAGGACCAGAGGGGAAACCCTCCTCCCATCTAGGGAGGAGGTCAAGGAAGAAGAAGAAGAAGAAGGGGGGCTCTCTCCCCCTTGCTTCCGGTGGCCCCGGAACGCCGCCGGGGGCCATCATCATCATCGCGATCTTCACCAACACCTCTGCCATCTTCACCAACATCTCCATCACCTTCCCCCTTCTATCTACAACGGTCCACTCTCCCGCAACCCGCTGTATCCTCTACTTGAACATGGTGCTTTATGCTTCATATTATTATCCAATGATGTGTTGCCATCCTATGATGTCTGAGTAGATTTTTGTTGTCCTATCGGTGATTGATGAGTTGCTATGATTCATTTGAGTTGCATGTTTTATTATTGGTGCTGTCCTATTGTGCCCTCCATGTCGCGCAAGCGTGAGGGATTCCCGTTGTAGGGTTTGCAATATGTTTACGATTTGCTTATGGTGGGTGGCGTGAGTGACAGAAGCACAGACCTGAGTAAGTAGGTTGTTTGCGTATGGAATAAAAGGGGACTTGATGCTTTAATGCTATGGTTTGGTTTTACCTTAATGAATCTTTAGTAGTTGCGGATGCTTGCTAGAGTTCCAATCATAAGTGCATATGATCCAAGTAGAGAAAGTATGTTAGCTTATGCCTCTCCCTCAAATAGAATTGCAATAGTGATTACCGGTCTAGTAACATAGTCAATTGCTTAGGGACAATTCCACTACTCCTATCACCACTTTTCCACACTTGCTATATTTACTTTATTGCTTCTTTATCTAAACAACCCCTAGTTTATATTTACGCGTTCTTTACTTTCTTGCAAACTTACCCGAAAACACCTACAAAGTACTTCTAGTTTCATACTTGTTCTAGGTAAAGCGAACGTCAAGCGTGCATAGAGTTGTATCGGCGGTCGATAGAACTTGAGGGAATATTTATTCTACCTTTAGCTCCTTGTTGGGTTCGACACTCTTACTTATCGAAAACTATTGCGATCGCCTATACTTGTGGGTTATCAAGACCTTTTTCTGGCGCCGTTGCCGGGGAGTCATAGCGTGGGGTGAATATTCTCGTGTATGCTTGTTTGCTTTATCACTAAGTAATTTTTATTTGCTGTTCTAAGTCGTTCTCTATCTTTAATTATAGATATGGAATGCCAAATACCAAAAAAATTAGGTGTACTTGCTACTCATGAGGATGGGGTAACTCCTAAAACCCTCGATTCTCATCATGAGAAAAATATTTTGTTCTACTTTGATAATCCTGAGAAAACCCCATTCAACTTTATAATGGGAGTAACGTTGGATCAACGTGAATACTTTAGGGATTATCGCTCAACACAAAAAGGGAAACTATTATGGGATCAAATTCATATATTGAAGTGGTATGCTTGGCAACTATGCGTGGAATATGATTATACTTGTTGCTCTAGGATGAATTCTCTGCACCTTCCCTTTTCATGCAAATTTAATGATAATAAAACCTTAGCTTCTTATGCTAATGGTATATATGATTACTATGATGTGGAACAAATAGAAGAATTTGTTGCTTTTATGGGTGCTTATGAAATTGAATCCATGTTTAAAGAGTTTGAGGATTTTGATGATGCTTGTTATAGATCTAAAAATTTAGCTATCCTCAAATATTGCTATGAGAATTATAAATACAATTATGAAATTAATGCACTTATTAAGAAAGTCTCCGCTGTCCAAGAAGAGACTAATATTTTGCAGGAAGATATGGAAGAAGAAATTGATGAAACTGTGAGCTCATTGGATGAAAAAGATGATGAGGAGAGCGAAGAACAAAAGGAGGAAGAGCGGATTAGCTACCCGTGCCCACCTTCTAATGAGAGTAACCCTCCAACTCATACATTATTTAATTCCCCTTTGTGCTTACCGAAGGATGATTTCTATGATGACTGTTATGATCCCTATGATTCTTTTGAAATATCCCTTTTTGATGATACTTGCTATGCTTGTGGCCAAGATGCCAATATGAATTATGCTTATGGAGATGAACTTGCTATAGTTCCTTATGTTAAACATGAAATTGTTGCTATTGCACCCAATCATGATAGTCCTATTATCCTTTTGAATTCTCCCGACTACACTATATTGGAGAAGCTTGCACTTATTAAGGATTATATTGATGGGTTGCCTTTTACCATTGCACATGATGATTTTGATGAATATAATATGCATGTGCTTGCTGCTCCTAGTTGCAATTATTATGAGAGAGGAACTGTTTCTCCACCTCTCTATGTTTCCCATACTATGAAATTGCAAGAAACTGCTTATACTATGCATTGACCTTTACTATGTGTGCATGAATTGTTCTTTTATGACATGCCGATGCATAGAAAGAGAGTTAGACTTCGTTGTCGCATGATATATGTTACTTTGTGCTCACTACTAAATTACAAATCATTGTTAATTAAAATTGGCTTTGATATACCTTGGGATCCGGGTGGATTCATTACTTGAGCACTAAATGCCTAGCTTAATGGCTTTAAAGAAAGCGCTGCCGGGGAGACATCCCGGAAGTTTTAGAGAGTCATTTATTTCTGTTGAGTGCTTTCATATAGTTTAAAAAACAAAAAAATAAAGAGGGGAACCTAAAAACTTTTCAAAAAGGAAAGTGAAAGTGAGAAAGACAAGCATTGTTGAAGTGGGAGAGCTCCTTGAACTTTGTTCATGCTCACGGAAACTTTGTGAATCTTGATTACAGAAAATTTTCAAAAAAAATAATTATCCCCTTGTACAATTCCATTGTATTGTAAAAATAATGTGCCAAGGTTTGCCTTTAGGATGTTTACAATGCTTGTTGGTTTGTACGGTGCAGGACAGAAACTTTGGCTGTAGTGCTCGATTTTACATTTTTAAATGGAACATCAATTGGTTCTGATTCTTTTTGCACTGTCTTTCTATACAACTTGTTTATTTTTCCTAATTTTGGTAGAATTTTTGGGGTCCAAAAGTATGGTGGATGTTCATATTGCTACAGACTGTTCTATTTTTGACAGATTCTGTTTTTGATGCATAGTTTGCTTGTTTTGATGAATCTATCAATTTATATCAGTGGATTAAGCAATGGAAAAGTTATATTACAGTAGACACAATGCAAAAAAATATGAATTGGTTTTGGTGTATTACAGTACTTAGAGTGGTTGTAAGTGCATCTAGTGTCCCTTAGTGATTTTGGTGTATTGAAGACTTATAGGTTAAGGGACTAATGCGTTTGTGAGTGTACACAAGTCTATAAGTCTATGAGGAGTTTGATATTTATAAAGAAAGTCGACCCCTAAAAATGAAGTTCTTCAACTGAAGACTTTGATATTCTGAAGACTTTGAAAGTGAAGAAATTGGTGTGACCTTGAAGACTTGGTATTCATTTGTGGAACATGAAGCGTGAAGACTTTTGTTTTCGTAGTTTCATTTTCTCTTTCTCGAGTCATAGGAAACACCGTACTGTTAAAGGGGGTCGAGGAAATACTAAGGAAAAATTTCCATGTGATGCTCAACTCAAAATCCTACACCTACCAATCCCTTTGAGTGAAGCCTTTGGAAATCTCATATAGTTCAGTCACTTTCTTCAGTGACAGAGACGAAGTTCTTCTGGTCGCTGATGAATTTGTTATGACTGAGGAGTTAGGAATTCGTCAGTGCGAATTACCTACACAGTGAGGAACATGATAGCCCTGAGGAATTTGAGAGTCAAATTTCCGACCATTGCTGTGCTACGCGCCAGCTGTCCCAAAATATCTTATCCACCTAACGGTCATATCATTGAGGGGCATTTATGTCTTATCATGTCGGGCTGCTCCCTAGGCTATAAATAGCCGCCCCCTTCAACCACTAGCTGGTTGGCTGCTCCGAGAGAACTTGACACTTGTCATTTGAGAGCAACCCATCCTCCGAGGACTTTGAGCGAAAATCATCGAGTGAGGAAAACCCAAAACCAAACTCCTACAAACCCAAAGTGATTGAGCATCACTGAAGAAATTGATCCTGCGTGGATCCGACGCTTGTTACCTTTGAAGACTGTGCTTCTTCCAGACGGTTAGGCGTCAAGGTCTAGAGCATCCAAGAGGAATTGTGGATCGCCGAGTGACCAAGTCTGTGAAGGTTTGGAAGTCGCCTGAAGACTTACCACAAGTGATTGGACGAGGTCTGTGTGACCTTAGTTCAAGGAGAATACGGTGAGGACTGGGTGTCCTGAGCTGCGTGCTCAGCGACTGGGTGTCCGGGACTGTGTGTCCTCGAGTTTAAGTACTCAGCCGCTCCAACCAGACGTACAACTGAGACAACAGTTGGAACTGGTCTACCAAATCATTGTCTTCACCAACCTAACTGGTTCTATTTCCTCAACCCTTTCATTTCCTCATTACTGTGTTGAGTGTTTGTTCATATCTGTGTTTGAAGACTTTGACTGAAGACTTTCTCAATTTCCTCAGTTCAATTTCTTCAGTCTGTTTGTCTTCATCTTGTGTTATCCTGTGATTACGCTTTCTGTACTCTGTGCTAGTCTTCATTTCATCATGATGACCATGCTTGTATTCTGTTATGCTTACTTCTGAGTACTTATTCCGCTGCTAATAGTTCTTCGCTAAGGAATTTCCTCACCGGCAAATTCCTCAATGAAGAATTCATAAAAATCGCCTATTCACCCCCCCTCTAGTCGACATAACGCACTTTCAATTGGTATCAGAGCAAGGTACTCCCTTGTTCTGTGTGATTTTGGTTTAACCGCCTAGAGTTTTAGTCATGTCAACCGCAGGTATGATCAAGGTCTCGGCTGGGTGTCCTACCTTTGATGGGACAGACTGCCTCTACTGGAAAAACAAGATGCGAATGCATCTCGAGGCAATTGACAACGATCTCTGGTATGTTGTGGAAAATGGTGTTCCCTCTGTCTCACCCTCACTGAACGCTACCAATGTGAAGAGATTCAAGCAACTCGATTCTCAAGCGAAGAATATCATATGTGGCCATCTGAGTAAAGGACAGTATGGAAGAGTGAGTGCTTTGGGAACTGTTAAGCTTATCTGGGATAGGCTGTCCAAAGTGAATGAAGGAGTCTCAACTCAGCGTGACTCTCGAGTTGATGTTCTTCGGAATCTCTTCAACCGCTTCAAAAGACTCGACAATGAAAATGTCCAACAAACCTTTGATCGCCTCACTGACATCTCAAATGAGCTTCAAGCCCTCGGTGCCACTGACATCACTGACCATGAGGTGGTGAAGAAACTGTTGAGATCGCTTGATTCCTCATTTGATACTCTGGGTCTGATGATACAAGAACGGGCTGACTACAAGTCTCTTGATACTGCCGATATCCTCGAAAGGCTAAATACTCACGAGTTCCAGCTTGCTGAAAAGAGAGATCTCTATGGTTCGAGCTATGGCAAACCACGTGCCCTGAAGGCCAAGGTTGTGTCTGAGTCTGAATGTGAGGATTCTGGTAGTAGCCTTGGTGATCCTGAAGAATTGAGCCAGGAGCTAGCACTGCTCGTGAAGAAATTCCAGAAGTTCTCAAGACGTGGTCGCTTTGGAAAATCCTCAAGAAGCAGTGACACCTCATCAAGTGACTATAAGAGAAGGCTGTGCCACAAATGCAAGAAACCTGGTCATTATATTCAAGTTTGTCCTCAGTGGGAAAAGGAACTGAAGAAGAAGAAATACAAGGATTACAGTTCTGATGATGCGAAGAAGAAGAAGAAATCATCAAAATCTTCGTCATCAAAATCCTCGAAGTCTTCATCTCACAAGAAGAGCAGCTCCAAGAAGGCTCGGGCATTCATTGGCAAGGAAATGGACTCTGAAGCTGAATCTGAGGAACATGCGGAAGAGGAGGCGTCTGAAGAATCCGAATCTGGTGTGGCGAGTCTAGCCTTCGCTACTGCTTTCGTTAGCAAGTCCATCTTCAACACTGAAGAAACTGACCCCACCGACAAGCCTGATGAAGATAATGATGACTACGCTCCCACCTATTGCTTCATGGCAAAAGGTGCAAAGGTACTCAAATACACCTCCTCTGAATCTAGTGAAAATGAATCTGATGAGGATCTCAAGCCCAGCTACTCTAAACTTGCTAAGATTGCTGTAAAACAACAAAGGGCTTTTGAAAAGGTTCAAAACATGCTAGACAAAAGTGATGATATGTTGGGTGAAGAAATGGATCGCACTAAAGCCCTGACTGAAAATCTTCAGAGACTTCAGTCTAGGTTTGATAACCTTCAAAGTCATCATAACACTCTCTTATCTAATCATGAGAAACTTTCTTATGAATTTCTTCAAAGAAAGCAAGATCTTGAGAAGCTAAGAGTGAGTTATGAAGATCTTCAGAAGGAGCGTGATTCATTACTAGCTCAACAAATCAGCGCTTCTCGGGAAGAATTTGTTCCTCCATGCTTAAAGTGCATTGAACGTGAATCTTCTAATTCTTCACCTGAATGTTCAAATGCTTCAACTGTTACAAATTCTTCACCTGCCTCTGCTATCACTAATTCCTCATCTTAGGACATTGCTAGTATCACTGACGATGCAGGGCTGAAGGAATTGTACATGACAGGCATGTACAAAAGCCTCAAAGGGCATCCGACTCTTTGTGATGTGCTTAAAAAGTAGATCCTCAACAGAAACCCTAGGAAAGAGGGTATCGCCTTTGAGAGGAAACTTAATGCTGATGGAACATATTGGAAGCCTGAGCAGTACCCCAAAATCTCATGGGTTGCTGCAAAGGGACCTCCAGTTGATCCATCTAACTTATCTGGCTTTACATGTGAATCTCCTCATCTTCTGATGAGTCATTTGACTCCAACTATAAACTGTTCAAAAATCAGAATGGTGAAGTATTTGCTAGATATGTTGGCACTAACTGCAGGAACGGTTCTCCTATGAAGAAAATCTGGGTTCCCAAGAAGTGCCTTGAAAGTCTTCAGGTGAATGTCCTCATGACACCACCAGTGAAGAACAGGAACCCCAGATCAAATTCTTCATATGGATCAAATTCCTCAAATGGATCAAAGTCCTCATATGATTATCATCGTGCTAACAACTCTGTTTCGCAGGGTAGAGCTAAGGGCTATGAATATGTGCATTATTCTTCAAACCATTATGTTCATAAGTCCTCAAAGAATTTCTTTGCTTATTCATATGCTTACCCTAACCCCTCTTATGTGAAACGAAATGGTTTGGCTTCTATGCCACCATTCTCGTATGGTGCTCGCAGAGTGATGAACTCTTTGCCACCCCTTCAGATGTGGGTGGTGAAGAAAAAGAACTAATCTCTTCTGCAGGGTCAGGTCTCCAGACGTGCCTTAACGTCTGAAGAATTTGCTGGGGACCTGACAAAATTGCCTGAAAGGACGCAGGCGAATCATGATGAAATAAACTTTCACACGTCCTCCTACTGCTATATCTGTTTACTGCTTGATGAAATTCATCTGATGAACTTGATATCATATTCTTCATTAATGAAGCATATGAGATTGTAAGTTACACTAATTCATCTGCAGGATGATCAACCCAAAACCACTAAATGGGTCCTCGATAGTGGATGTACAAATCACATGACTGGTGACAAGAATCTTTTGATGGATGCTCCCTTATCACCGTCACATCTGAAGCACATCATCTTTGCTGACAAAGGCAAAAGTCAGGTATTGGGTCTTGGTAAGGTTGCGATCTCTAAGGATAAACACATGGACAAAGTCATGCTTGTTGAGTCCTTAGGATACAACCTCATGTCAGTCTCAATGCTTTGTGATCTTGATATGGTTGTTGTCTTTGGCAAGTATCGCTGTGTTGTGATTATGAAAGCTGACAATTCCAAAGTCTTCGAAGGCTTTAGGAGAGGAGATTTGTATATTGTTGATTTCTCTACAGGACCACAACCAGCCATGTGTCTACTTGCAAAAGCTTCAGAAGGCTGGCTATGGCATCGACGACTTGGTCACGCAGGCATGAGGAATTTGCACATGCTTGCGAAGAAGAAGCATGTCATTGGCATTGAGAATGTCAAATTCCTCAAGGATCACTTATGCGGAGCCTGTGAAGCTGGAAAAATGACCAAGGCCAAGCATCCAGCGAAGACTATCATGACCACTACTCGTCCATTCGAATTGCTTCACATGGACCTCTTCGGACCTAATCATTACTCAGCAGTCACTAATGATGCATCTCTATATGGTTTTGTCATTGTTGATGATTACTCTCGATATACATGGGTACACATTGTTACTTACAAACATGAAGTGCAGGAAGTCTTCAAACGTTTTTCCTCGAGGGCTTCAACCAACTTTGGTGTGAAGATCAAGCACATCAGAAGTGACAATGGAACTGAGTTCAAGAATTCTGGTCTTGATGACTATCTTGATGAACTTGGTATTACTCATGAGTTATCTGCTCCCTATACTCCTCAGCAAAATGGCGTCGTGGAGCGCAAGAACAGAACTCTTGTTGAGATGGCTTGCACTATGCTTGATGAATACAAAACGCCTCATCGTTTTTGGATTGATGCAATTGATACTGCGTGCCACATCATCAACAGAGTATATCTTCACAAATTCTTCAAGAAGACGGCCTATGAACTCCTCACTGACAAGAAACCCAATGTGAGTTATTTCAAAGTCTTCGGTGCTAAATGTTGGATTAGAGATCCTCACCACAATTCTAAATTTGCACCGAAAGCACATGAAGGTTTTATGCTTGGTTACGGAAAGGACTCGCACACCTACAGAGTCTTCAACATTGTTCTTCACAAGATTGTTGACACTGTAGATGTGCGGTTCTATGAAACTAATGGCTCGCAAAGAGAGCACCTACCTTTTGTGTTAGATGAACCAGCACCTGAGGATTCTATCAAGTTCAAGGCAACTGAGGATGTCATTCCTACTGAAGAATTTGCCGAAGAATTCATTCCAGTTCATGAAGAACATCGAGCTGATACACCTGAAGAAAATGCTGAGGAAAATGGTGCTGAAGAAAATGCTGATCAAACTCCTCAGCGACAACCAGCTCATCCTCGCATTGCAAAAGAAGTGCAAGTGGAGAAGATCATCGATGACATTAGAGCACCAGGTCCTCTCACACGCTCAAAAGCTTCACATTTATCTAACTTTTGTGGGCACTATGCTTTTGTCTCTATCACAGAGCCCACTAAGGTAGATGAAGCATTTTTGGAGCCGGAATGGATTCAGGCTATGCAAGAAGAATTACATCAGTTCAAGCTCAACAATGTCTGGGAACTGGTCAAACGTCCAGATCCTCGCAAGCATAATATCATTGGCACAAAGTGGATCTACCGCAACAAGCAAGATGAAAATGGCCTTGTGGTGAGGAATAAGGCACGACTGGTAGCTCAAGGCTACACACAGGTTGAAGGAATTGATTTCGATGAAACTTGTGCACCTGTTGCTAGACTTGAGGCTATTCGCATATTACTTGCTTATGCTAACCATCATGATATCATCTTATATCAAATGGATGTGAAAAGTGCATTCCTCAAAGGTAAGCTTGAGGAAGAAGTATATGTTGCTCCACCCCCAGGTTTTGAAGATCCAAAGAATCCTGACAAAGTCTTCAGACTTAATAAGGCCCTCTATGGCCTCAAGCAAGCCCCTCAGGCGTGGTATGATACATTGAAGGAATTCTTCGTCAAGAATGGCTTCACACCCGGTTCACTCGACCCTACTCTCTTTGCTAAATCTTATGATGGTGAACTGTTTGTGTGCCAAATATATGTTGATGATATTATCTTTGGCTGTACTGATCAACGTTATAGTGATGAATTTGCCTATATGATGAGTGAAGAATATCAAATGTCTATGATGGGAGAGTTGAAATTCTTCTTAGGTCTTCAAATTCGTCAACAACGCAGTGGCATATTCATATCTCAGGAGAAATACCTCAAAGATGTAGTGAGGAAATTCGGCATGCAAGATTGCAAAGGCGTCAAAATTCCTATGCCCACAAATGGCCATCTATGCACTGATGAAAATGGTATTGACTTTGATCACAAGGTATACCGCTCCATGATTGGTTCTTTATTGTACTTATGTGCATCTAGGCCAGATATAATGCTTAGTGTTTGCATGTGTGCCCGATTTCAAGCTGCACCGAAGGAATCACACCATAAGGCTGTGAAGCATATTCTTCGATATCTAGCTCACACACCAACACTAGGATTATGGTACCCCAAGGGCTCTGCTTTTGATCTCATTGGATATTCTGACTCTGACTATGCTGGTGATTGTGTGGACCGCAAGTCAACTTCTGGCACTTGTCATTTCCTCGGACGATCTTTGGTCTGTTGGTCCTCGAAGAAACAGAACTGCGTATCACTGTCCACTGCGGAAGCTGAATACATTGCCGCTAGCTCTTGCTGTGCTCAACTGCTTTGGATGAAGCAAACACTCAAGGACTATGGCGTCAACGTGAAGAATGTGCCTCTCCTCTGCGACAATGAGAGTGCCATCAAGATTGCTCACAACCCAGTTCAGCACTCGAAGACAAAGCACATTCAGATTCGTCATCATTTTCTTCGTGATCATGTGTTGAAGGGCGACATCTCCATCGAGCACGTGAAGACTGAAGAACAGCTAGCTGATATCTTCACTAAGCCCTTGGATGAGAAGAGATTTAGCAAGTTGCGGTGTGAGCTAAATATCTTAGAATCTTTGAATGTTCTTTGAAAAGGACACACATCCTAACACTTATGCAAAATTGATGACTTAGATGTGCAACACATGAAGAAACGTTTTTCTTCAATCAATGAAGAATAACACTCTAAGTGTGAAGAAATTAATGAAGAATTTGATTCTCAGAACCCTACGACAATTGTACGCAGTGTCTGAAATCATCATTCTTATACGGTGGGTCATGCCACCACAAAAAGTTGAAAATCTTCAATTTGAGTTTTTCCTCAGTTTTGAAATTCTTCAGTTTTTCAAATTCTTCAACTTTTCAAAAATCTTCACTGTTTCCTTTGTTTTTCTTCATTGGCTATATATATATGAGTTTATGTCCTCTACAGCATTCACTTATAGCTATTTCTTCAAGTTGTTTTTTCTTCTAAGTGAATGTGATCGGACCCTTCCCCCTCTATGCTATACTCAACCCAATCTATTCACAAATTCTACATATGCGTTCTATTTGAAACTCGTTCAAAATATTCACTGTGTCCTTGTCAGCTGAAGAAATTGCGAATGAAACTTTAAAACAAATCTTATCCAAATTTTCGGTTTTGCTGCTAAAACCGTTCCGCATCCCACAATGCATTATTCTATTCACCCACGATCGTACACGATCTCAACTACACAGTACATGGGTGACACATGTCACGAGAAGGAGAAAGGGCAGGGGCACGTTTGTCCCAAATCTTTGGGCGAACAGTTTTTCACCGTGTCTATAAATACCCCTCTCCCCTTCCTCACTTCATTTACTCCGCTCGATCGCTACTCTCTCACTCGAGCTCCTCAAACCCTAGCGCCGCCGCTACTCCATCGTCGCCGGTGAGGAAGAGCTTCACTGCCTCGACCTCGTTGCCGTCGTACTCACGCCGACCGCGGAAATCTTCACTCCGCCGCCGCCGTAGCTGTCTTCCTCTGCCAAGTTAGGGCGTGGGAGATCTAACCTGACGAACTTCACATCTGTTCTTCTCAGTTCGTCGTGTTCTTCACTTCGGGTAATTAAAAGTTACTTTTATTACTCACTTTGATTCTCAAACTTTCCTGAAAATCTTCAAAGGTGTTTATTCTTCAAATCTTCACACATATGAACACCTCACATCATATGATCTTGAACTGTTTCTCTAAGCAATCATTTTCTTCAAGATTCCCTAATTGTGTGGATCTTCGATCTGTACAACTCTGGAACGTAAGACAAGAACGCTTAGTGAAATTCCTCAAGGTTCATCTGGTCAAATTCCTCAAAACTTGTTCTTTTCGAAAAACCTTCTCAGAACGCATATGACCTCTCCGAATTCCTCGCACCTGTACTCTGTTCACAGATACTCATTCTGCTGCTGAATCACTAGGTTCTCATCAACTTAACTCATTTGCAGCGTTCCTCGAAGAAAAACTGCATACTTCTTCAGAGAACTCGATTGTTCAAATTCCTCAACTGAAGAATATGGCAGACGGTAAGAAGCCGCAGAAAGGAGGAAAGAAACCTGAGGTTATGACTGCGTTTGAAATCCCTGAGGAAATTTATGCTGACTATTGCACACCCGATGAAGCAAAATTTGGCAAAGAAAACAAAAATCAGCGCAAGGTGCGCATTCAGAGGATTGAACGGAGATGGGCAAGGGAATGGAGGGAATACAGATATGTGACTCCAAAGTACATGAGGAAATTCGCCCTCAATCCTCCATGCCCAAGAGCTCCATTGGCACCTGGCCAAGTAGCTGACCCCACAAGCATCAAACGTGGTGAGGACTTTCCTGAAGAATGGGCTAAGCACCAAGCTAAATTGGCAAGACAAGCCAAGGAGGCAGTGAAGAAATTCAATGAGGATTCTGCCACTGCTTCTGCTACTGAGGCCTCGGTCAAACCGAGGAAATCCATGCCAAAGAAGCCTGCTCGTAAGCCAAGTGCTTCACCAACAGTGCCCTCATGGCAAATTCCTCACACTGCTACAGCTCCACCAAAATCCTCAACAGCTCCTTCAAAGCCCTCAGCTCCTGTGCATCTGGCTACATGTCAAAGGACTGCTGGTTTCTCGATTGCCTCTGGTGTTTCAGCAAGTTCCTCAGCTGCACCAATTTCCTCATCAGGCCCCACACTGTTGAAGACCAAAGCAACAGCTGGACGAGGTCCTCGGCCAAGTCCAAAGAAGAAACAGGTCGCATTCCATGTGCCTTCTGATGATGAAGCTTCTGATGATGAACTTGCAGAAATCATCAGAGACAGACAGGTGAAGGCCGCTAGAGCCAAAGGCACATCTGTGCCACTGCTTTTGGATCCAATAAAAATCCTCGATTACATTGATCTCTGGCACAAGGATCCTAACACCCCTATGCCTGATTTTCATCTGACCCCTGGACAAAGTCACATGCTGACCCATTTCATCACTGAAGAGAAATGGAAGTTTGAAAAGGCAAGAGAGATCAGGAAAGCTCAATACAGAAAGGAGAAGCTCCTGAAGAAAAACGTTGTGAGAATGACACCTGAGGAACTTCTCCAGGCTCAGTCTGAAATTCAAGCTCTCAGCAAAGACTTTGATGCCTACTATGCTGATTGGCAAGGAGCTAAAGTAAGATTCGTCAATCTGACGAAGAAATTCACAAATGTTGCAGCCCCATCGCAACAAGAAAATCTTCAGGCTGCGGACTCTGCTCAGCCTGCTGAAGAACATGCCAGCACCGCTGATGACTTTCAGCCTGCTGAAGAACATGCTCATTCCAGGGCTGGTGAAGAAATTCCAGCCGCTGAAGAAATTGCCAGGGCATCCACTAGTGGTGCGCCTGAAGAAACTGAAGAGATCGGAGCAACTGCATCAATTGCGCCAGAAGAAAATGAACCAGATTCCTCAGCTCCTCCTGTGCCCACACCAACTCCAATTCTTCCATCTGCTTCTGATGTGAAGAAGACCAAGGCTGCAGAGCGAGCTGCAGTGAAGAAAAGGAAGGCATCAGTTGCGTCAAACTCTTCGGCTGCAAAGAAAATGAAGCCAATGACCAGCTCACTCGAAAATCCAATTGATGCTGTTCCGATTTCCTCCATGCCATCAAAGGACCTTGTTCCTTTTGGAGAAGACTATGGGATCCCAAGCAGATCTGATGAAGAAAATCATTCTGCTGCTTCGTCAGAGCAGATTGATGAAGAAATTGAAGTGGAAGCAATCCCTTCAACTCCAATCATTTCCTCGCCTATGCCTCCGTTCACAGCTGAAGATGCCAGTGTTGAGGAACTTGAAGAAGATGTGGATATTGGAAGCACAACGCCAGTGATGAACGATGACTTTTGGGAAAGTCAGCATCCAAATTCTCCACTCTTCACCCCAATCCAACAGATACCTCAGTCCCCTGCTCCAACTGTTCAAATGGGCTCTGAAGAAACTCATCCCACTTCATCTGTCCATGAAGAAATTCCAGCCACTAGTGCTGATGAACCTGCTGCTGCTGATCCTCAGACTGCACCTATTGAGGAACAAGAAATTCCTCAGCCTGAAGAACCTGAGCTCGCGATTCCTGAGGTGGTGATGCAACTCACTGACACCCCTATGCCAAAGCCAAAGAATCCGTTCTCAAGCAAACAGAAGTTCAAGGCTGAAGATTTCTTTGCCGAGCACGTATTCTTCACTGATTATAATCCATATGATTCTGCTCGCATAAGGAAGAAGCATTTCTGGACTGCCAGCCAAGCCAATTTCTATTCCTCAGTGCTCTTCAACAAACACAAAGTCTTCGATCATGCACATATTCCTCATGTGGACATGGAGTCTCTGCCCGGCTTTGAGCCAGTCCTCAGTGTTCTTCACGACGCAGGACTTCTGAATTTCTGCACTGATATCTGTGACTGGAATGAAGAACTCATTCTTCAATTCTATGCAACTCTGCACATCACCGGAGATGCTGAAGACGTGAACTCATGGGTATTAGACTGGATGTCTGAAAATACTCACTACAAGGCACCAGTAACTGAATTGCTTCGTGCTCTACCACTCAGTCCTCCACTTGATGGTGCTCGTTGTGTCTACAATGAACCAGAACTTTCAAATCACTATATGCAAGTGCTGATGAAGCCTTTGAAGCCAAGGCAGGCCCCACGAACCAAATTCCTCGTCAAGGAATTACTCTATGTGCCTCAGACTGTTTATCGAATTCTGACGAAGACAATGAGTCCTATCAAAGGCCACGACTCAAATGATGAAGAAGTCGTTGGCATCATGAAGAATATGCTTTTCAACATCATTCATGGCGTTCCCGTCAACTTCCATGATTTCTTCATGAGGACTCTGGCCAATATTGCTATGTCACCATTCGAGCTGAAGCCCTATGCTCCTTGGATTATGAGATTCATCAGGGCAAGATCTTCACTGAACTACAAAGCTGACACTCTGAACCACGGTAGCTACTTGCCTCCCATTGAAGTCCTCAAACGGACAGTTTCATCAGCTGATGATAAAGGCAAGGCCGATGTTGTGATCGATGAAGGCATTCGTCCATTGGATGGTCAATTTCGCAAGGCTGCATCTTACTCTACCAATGACGATTCTGCCACACATGACTCTACCGCAAATACCTCAGCCAAGCAAAATCCTCAAGCCACAGCACCCAGGGTGATGACTGACCGTGAGTTACTCCTCAGTCTTCATCAGAAGGTTGATCGCAATCACAAATGGGTAAAGCGTCGGTTTGGTGCACTTCTTCACAATATGACCTCAACACACAATGCAGTGAAGAAGAACCAATACTACCTTCATGAAACCTTCAACCGCACCTGGGCTGTCCTCACTCATGTCTATAGCGCTGAAGAACTGAAGACTATGGGTCTCAAGGAAGAATTTGACTCGTCTGCACCTCTTCCGAAGAAATTCAAGAGGGTCAAAATTCCTCCACTGGTGGCCAGCTCTTATTCTTCATCGCGTGACACTGATGAGTATGAAGATTTGGACGACACTGCGGCAGGCCCTGCTACAACAAACAACCCCGACAACACTGGCGCTCCTCCATCGACTTGAAATTCTTCAGGGGCGTTAGTCCTCAGTTTCAATCCTTTTGGTCATTTGATGACAAAGGGGGAGAAATCTGAGTTAGTCTTCAAGCGGGTCTATATTAAGGGCATTTTTTAGTTACAACTCTCGTTCTTCTGAAACTTTTATTTGGATCGAGTTGTAATCTTAAACTCGATGGTGCGCTGATACTTTTGTTGCATTATGCTTTGCATGCTTATTCCTCGTTAATGACATTGCACGCATGCTGAATCTCATCAGGCACCATATTTCATCATGCATTTCAAATTCTTCATATTATATATCAAATGCGTGTATGAATTACAAGATATAGGGGGAGATCTCCATGATTCAACTCTTCAAATGTGCATTGCCTCAAAAGCAATTTCCTCACTATGCACATCTTCAGGGGGAGTTCTTCTATATCTTATAATCAAATTCCTCAATATCAGTGTATACACTTCATATGTTTATCCCCGTTGAAAACTTAACCTATGTTGTCATCAATCACCAAAAAGGGGGAGATTGTAAGTGCATCTAGTGCCCCTTAGTGATTTTGGTGTATTGAAGACTTATAGGTTAAGGGACTAATGTGTTTGTGAGTGTACATAGGTCTATAAGTCTATGAGGAGTTTGATATTTACAGAGAAAGTCGACCCCTAAAAATGAAGTTCTTCAACTGAAGACTTTGATATTCTGAAGACTTTCTGAAGACTTTGAAAGTGAAGAAATTGGTGTGACCTTGAAGACTTGGTATTCATTTGTGGAACATGAAGCGTGAAGACTTTTGTTTTCGTAGTTTCATTTTCTCTTTCTTGAGTCATAGGAAACACCGTACTGTTAAAGGGGGTCGAGGAAATACTAAGGAAAAATTTCCATGTGATGCTCAACTCAAAATCCTACACCTACCAATCCCTTTGAGTGAAGCCTTTGGAAATCTCATACAGTTCAGTCACTTTCTTCAGTGACAGAGACGAAGTTCTTCTGGTCGCTGATGAATTTGTTATGACTGAGGAGTTAGGAATTCGTCAGTGCGAATTACCTACACAGTGAGGAACATGATAGCCCTGAGGAATTTGAGAGTCAAATTTCCGACCGTTGCTGTGCTGCGCGCCAGCTGTCCCAAAATATCTTATCCACCTAACGGTCATATCATTGAGGGGCATTTATGTGTTATCATGTCGGGCTGCTCCCTAGGCTATAAATAGCCGCCCCCTTCAACCACTAGCTGGCTGGCTGCTCCGAGAGAACTTGACACTTGTCATTTGAGAGCAACCCATCCTCCGAGGACTTTGAGCGAAAATCATCGCGTGAGGAAAATCCAAAACCAAACCCCTACAAACCCAAAGTGATTGAGCACCACTGAAGAAATTGATCCTGCGTGGATCCGACGCTTGTTACCTTTGAAGACTGTGCTTCTTCCAGACGGTTAGGCGTCAAGGTCTAGAGCATCCAAGAGGAATTGTGGATCGCCTAGTGACCAAGTCTGTGAAGGTTTGGAAGTCGCCTGAAGACTTACCACAAGTGATTGGACGAGGTCTGTGTGACCTTAGTTCAAGGAGAATACGGTGAGGACTGGGTGTCCTGAGCTGCGTGCTCAGCGACTGGGTGTCCGGGACTGTGTGTCCTCGAGTTTAAGTACTCAGCCGCTCCAACCAGACGTACAACTGAGACAACAGTTGGAACTGGTCTACCAAATCATTGTCTTCACCAACCTAACTGGTTCTATTTCCTCAACCCTTTCATTTCCTCATTACTGTGTTGAGTGTTTGTTCATATCTGTGTTTGAAGACTTTGACTGAAGACTTTCTCAATTTCCTCAGTTCAATTTCTTCAGTCTGTTTGTCTTCATCTTGTGTTATCCTGTGATTACGCTTTCTGTACTCTGTGCTAGTCTTCATTTCATCATGATGACCATGCTTGTATTCTGTTATGCTTACTTCTGAGTACTTATTCCGCTGCTAATAGTTCTTCGCTAAGGAATTTCCTCACCGGCAAATTCCTCAATGAAGAATTCATAAAAATCGCCTATTCACCCCCCCTCTAGTCGACATAATGCACTTTCAGTGGTGATTCGCTTTATTATACTAACGGATCTTACCGAGTTTTCTGTTGAAGTTTTGTGTGGATGTAGTGTCTAATCGAGGATGTTTCAATGTGAGAAGAAGGAAGAGAGGCAAGAGCTCAAGCTTGGGGATGCCCGAGGCACCCCAAGTAAATATTCAAGGAGACTGATACGTCCATTTTGCATCATGCTTTTATATCGATATTTATCGCAATATGAGCTGTTATTTCACGATATGTCACAATACTTAGGGCTATTCTCTCTTATTTTACAAGGTTTATGTAGCGACCAGACCTCAAACAGTCCGATCTCTGTGCATCAGTGTCATCCCTGGATCAGTAATGCTGACACACACAGTACTTGAAGGATTTATAATAGAGTAGCAATCACACACTTATTACATCGAATGTCTCCAAAGAGAAACTTATTACAATAAATATGGCTTAAGGCCATCTAATAACGATAACAGCGGAAGGCTTGGAAGATAAGTAAGTCCATCAACTCCAACGGCATCACGGAGTATAGAACCACGATCCTAAAGCATCTTACTCGTCGTCTGAAAAGTCTGCAACATGAACGTTGCAGCCCGAAAACGGGTCAGCACATGGAATATCCTGGCAAAATAACACATAGAGAAAAATGAAAGAGTAAAGCTATACTACATGCATATATGGCTTGGTGGATAGCTCTATGGTTACAGTTTTTGCATAAAGCCAAATTTTCCCTACTACAAAGGAATAAATTATTTAACTATCATGGTGGTTGTTAAACATTGAGAATGGTTGACAGCATCCTCAATCCCAATTAAGTATCATCATTAAACAAACCCAACAATATTAATTAAAATAACATGATGAGATTCACACGATAATCCAGGTACTAGATACTCAAGATGTCCATAACCGGGGACACGGCTAATCATGATTAGTTTATACACTCTGCAGATGTTGCGCACTTTTCCCCACATGACTCGATCTCCTCCGTTGGTTTTCTCGCACTACATGGTGTTTGAGAAATGAATGACCGAGACATAGTCTTTCAGAAGCACTAGCACCTTACGATGGGTAGACCGGTACACCTACTTTCCCCTACATCTGCTAGTCTACCACTGTAAGAGTTTGCACGACTTAGTCAACTATGCTAGAGCCCATAATAGCATGTGGCTGCACACGGAAGTTTCTAGCATGAATAATCTTATGATCCCTTTGAGCCTGGGTTTCTGTCCATAAAAAAACAGGCAAATCCTGGAATAACGAGGTACCTCAATCCACCTAGATGTGTATTAATGTTGCCACCTTAATTAAACCATTAATTAACAATCTCACATCTGTCATGGAAAATCACTCACCCAATCCACGTCTACTAGCATAGCATGGCATAATAAGAAAACGTAGAAGTAACTCCCAAGGGTTTGATAATAAAACAGGTAATAGGTACTACCTCATCTACTTCCCAAAACCCACAATTTAATTAGATCCTATTCATGCAATGTTTGAGGATTGATCTAATGCATAAAAACTGGGTAGTAAAGAGGTATGATCAAAGTGTTACTTGCCTTGCTGATGATCCGCGTAACCTAGGGATTTGAAGTAGCAAGCGGCGCAGTCCGGGTACTCTAATGCAAGCAAACAAACAAACAAGCATACAATAAGTACTCATCTAATGCACGGGTAAAACTCAAATAAGAGGTCTAACCAGAAAGTTCAACTTAAGAACTCTGGTTTGCAAAAAGAATCAAATTGAACGAAGAAACAAAACTCAAATGGCAAAAGAAACAAGCTTCGTTTACTAATCTGGACCTAAGTCAAATTTTACAGAAGCAAAAACTGGTTTGAGTAGATTATTCGGAAAGAGGGTTTCGAGACGAAACTCTAGGCGCTTGAATCAGAAATCGGATCATAAATTGGATAAACGAGCGAAAAGTTATACTAAAACAAAAATCGGATCAGAAATCGCGATCAGAAAAATTGCGGAATAAATCCAAGAAAAAGAAAAACGACGAACAGATTAACGAACGAATGTTCATTATCTGGATCTAAACGATGAACGCGTTCGTTAAAACGAACGAACGAGTGAACGCTCGCTAATTAATCCAAACCGGAAGAAAACCGATCTAACGAAAAAACGGAATCTAAAAAAAACCGACGAAAAACCGATGGAAAAACCGAACGGTTTTTCTAAAAAAACGGTGGCGGCGAGGTCAACCTCAGGGTGCGGGTCGGCGGTGGCGGTGGCTGTGGCGGTGGCGGTGGTGGTCGGCAGCGACGGCGGCGGGGTCCGGCGGTGGCGGCGGCGACGGCGAC
>NC_057798.1:654755088-654919753 GCF_018294505.1 Triticum aestivum | reverse complement strand
GGCGGCGGGTTGGGCTGGCAGCGGCGGTTGGGCTGGGGCGGGGCCCGGGGCGCGCTATATAAAGACCCGACCAGGCGGAGTCCTGGTCGGTTACGGCCCGTAGTCGGTTCCAGTTTTTTTAAATAAATATCACGCAAAAAAACAAATGAAAGAAATACTAAACGGACTCCAAAAATCCCGAAATAAATTTTCCCCGGCTTCTAAAATCAAGCCGGTTTAGATCAACATTTATTTGGGCCTAAATGCAATTTTGGAAAACATGCATTTTTCCTAAATTCGAATAAAATAGCCAGAAAATCCAAAATAAAATCTTATTTGATTTTTTATTAAATCCTCAATATTTCTTTATTTTGGGAAAGTCATTTTATTCCCTCTCTCATATTTATATAATTGAAATAACTGAAGATAAAATAAATAAAATCAAATGATCCTACTTCCAAAATTTGAGAAAACTCAAAAATGAAAATATCGAAATCCCCAACTCTCTCCGTGGGTCCTTGAGTTGCGTAGAATTTCTAGGACCGAAACAAAATGCATTAATTATGATATGCAATAATGATCTATTTGTATAACATTCCAAATTGAAAATTTGGGATGTTACAGTTTACAATGAAGAGGGGGAATGCCGGCAGCTGGAATTCTGGCTGGAAAAGGAGCAAATATTGGAGACCTATTCCGCGCAACTCCAAAAGTCCTGAAACTCCATGGAATATCTTAAAATAAATAAAGAAAAATCGTCGCCAAAGATGAAGGCCAGGGGGCCCACAGCCTGCTCACGAGGGTGGGGGGCGCGCCCCTCCCCCTGAGCGCGCCCCCCTACCTTGTGGGCCCCCTGGTGGCTCTCCGACGCCCATCTTCTCCTATATGAAGTCTTTCGATGAGAAAAAAATAAAAAGCAACCTTTCGGGACGAGACCCCGCCGCCATGAGGCAGAACCTTGGCGGAACCAATCTAGGGCTCCGGCAGAGCTGTTCTGCCGGGGACACTTCCCTCCGGGAGGGGGAAATCATCGCCATCATCATCACCAACGCTCCTCTCATCAGGAGAGGGCAATCTCCATCAACATCTTCACCAGCACCATCTCATCTCCAAACCCTAGTTCATCTCTTGTATCCAATTCTTGTCTCCAAGTCCGGGATTGGTGGTAGTAGGTTGCTAGTAGTGTTGATTACTCTTTGTAGTTGATGCTAGTTGGTTTATTTGGTGGAAGATCATATGTTCAGATCCTTTATGCATATTATTACCCCTCTGATTATGAACATGAATATGCTTTGTGAGTAGTTACGTTTGTTCCTGAGGACAAGGGAGAAGTCTTGCTATTAGTAGTCAAGTGAATTTGGTATTCGTTCGATATTTTGATGAGATGTATGTTGTCTAACCTCTAGTGGTGTTATGTGAACGTCGACTACATAACACTTCACCATTATTTGGGCCTAGAGGAAGGCATTGTGAAGTAATAAGTAGATGATGGGTTGCTAGAGTGACAGAAGCTTAAACCCTAGTTTATGCGTTGCTTCGTAAGGGGCTGATTTGGATCCATATGTTTCATGCTATGGTTAGGTTTACCTTAATACTTTTGTTGTAGTTGCGGATTCTTGCAATAGAGGTTAATCATAAGTGGGATGCTTTTCCAAGTAAGGGCAGTACCCAAGCACCAGTCCTCCCACATATCAAATTATCAAAGTACCGAACGCGAATCATATGAGCGTGATGAAAACTAGCTTGACGATATTCCCATGTGTCCTTGGGAGTGCTTTTCCTATTATAAGAGTTTGTTCCGGCTTATCCTTTACTACAAAAAGGATTGGGCCACCTTGCTGCACCTTAGTTAATTTTGTTACTTGTTGTTCGTTACAATTTACCTTATCACAAAACTATCTGTTACCACTTATTTCAGTACTTGTAGAGAATACCTTGCTGAAAACCGCTTATCATTTCCTTCTGCTCCTCGTTGGGTTCAACACTCTTACTTATCGAAAGGACTACGATAGATCCCCTATACTTGTGGGTCATCAAGACTCTTTTCTGGCGCCGTTGCCGGGGAGTGTAGCGCCTTTGGTAAGTGGAATTTGGTAAGGAAAAATTTATATAGTGTGCTGAAATTTTCTGTCACTTGTTACCATGGAAAGTGAATCTCTGAGGGGCTTGTTCGGGGTATCTTCACCCCGTCCAGTAGAGCAAAGAGTTTCCCCTCAACCTACCGAACCTATTGAAAATGAAACTCCTTTTGAATTTCCTTCAGGTATTATGGAAAAACTGCTGGCTAATACTTTTACAGGAGATGGAACAAAGCATCCTGACGAGCATCTACGCTATTTGGATGATATTTGTGGATTATTTAAGCTTGTAGGTATGCCCGATGATGTTGTTAAGAAGAAGGCTTTCCCTTTATCTTTGGAGGGAGACGCATCGACATGGTATAGGCTATGTGATGATACAAGATCATGGAACTATAAAAGAGTGAAATTGGAATTTCATCAAAAGTATTACCCTATGCATCTTGTTCATCGTGATCGTAATTATATATATAATTTTTGGCCTCGCGAAGGAGAAAGCATCGCTCAAGCTTGGGGAGGCTTAAATCAATGTTATATTCATGCCCCAATCATGAGCTCTCAAAATTGACAATTCTCCAGAATTTTTATGCTCGGCTTTCTCATAATAATCAAACCATGCTCGACACTTCTTGTGCTGGCTCTTTTATGATGAAGACTATTAAATTCAGATGGAATTTATTGGATAGAATTAAACGCAACTCTGAAGATTGGTACCTCGACGAAGGTAAGGAGTCAGGTATGACACCTAAGTTTGATTGTGTTAAATCTTTTATGGATACCGATATTTTCCGTAAGTTTAGCACTAAATATGGACTTGACTCTGAGATAGTAGCTTCTTTCTGTGAATCTTTTGCTACTTATGTTGATCTCCCCAAGGAGAAGTGGTTTAAATATCATCCTCCCATAGAAGTAAAAGTAGCTGCACCTATTAAAATTGAAGAAAAGATTGTCACTTATAATGATCCTATTGTTCCTACTTCTTATGTTGAGAAACCCCCTTTCCCTGTTAGAATGAAGGATCATGCCAAAGCTTCAACTGTTGTTCGTAAAAGCAATACGAGGACTTATACACCTCCTGAGCAAGTCAAAGTAGAACCTAATATTGCTATTGTTAAAGATCTCTTGTCCAATAATATTGATGGGCATGTCATTGAATTCTCTGGTGAAACTGCTAGAATTGCTAAACCCTGTGATAGAGATAAACATAGACCTGTGGTAGGCGTGCCTGTTATTTCTATTAAATAGGAGATCATTGTTATCATGGCTTATGTGATATGGGTGCTAGTGCTAGTGTTATACTCATTGACTTATACAAAGAAATTATGCATGAGATTGCACCTGCTGAGTTAGAAGATATTGATGTTACAATTAAACTAGCAAATAGAGATACTATATCTCCAATGGGAATTGTTAGAGATGTTGAAGTCTTGTGCGGGAAAACCAAATACCCCGCTGATTTTCTTGTTCTTGGTTCTCCACAAGATAGCTTTTGTCCCATTATATTTGGTAGACCCTTCTTGCGTACTGTAGATGCTAAGATAGACTACAAAAAGAATGTTGTTACTGTTGGCTTGGACGATATGGTCCATGAGTTTAATTTCTCTAAATTTAGTAAACAACATCGTGAGGAAGAATTGCCTAGTAAGGATGAAATTATTGGTCTTGCTTCTATTGTTGTACCTCCTAGTGATCCTCTAGAACACTATTTGTTAGACCATGAAAATGATATGTTCATGAATGAAAGACGGGAAATAGATGAAGTATTCTTTAAACAGGAACCTATTCTGCAACACAATTTGCCTATTGAAATCCTAGGGGATCCCCCTCCACCCAAGGGTGATCCCGTGTTTGAGCTTAAACCGTTGCCTGATAATCTTAAATATGCTTATCTTGATGAAAAGAAAATATGTCCTGTTATTATTAGTGCTAACCTTTCAGAGCATGAAGAAGAAAGATTATTGAAAACTCTGAAGAAGCACCGTGCCGCTATTGGATATACTCTTGATGGTCTTAAGGGCATTAGTCCCACTCTATGTCAGCATAAAATAAATTTGGAAGCGGATGCCAAACCAGTTTGTGATCCTCAACGGCGTTTGAATCCTAAAATGAAAGAAGTGGTAAGAAAGGAAATACTCAAGCTTCTGGAGGCAGGTATAATTTATCCTGTTGCTGATAGTCAGTGGGTAAGTCCTGTCCATTGCATCCCTAAGAAGTGAGGTATTACTGTTGTCCCTAATGATAAAGATGAATTGATCCCACAAAGAATTATCACAGGTTATAGGATGGTAATTGATTTCCGCAAATTAAATAAAGCTACTAAGAAAGATCATTACCCCTTACCTTTTATTGATCAAATGCTAGAAAGATTATGCAAACATACACATTATTGCTTTCTAGATGGTTATTCTGGTGTCTCTCAAATACCTGTGTCGGCTAAAGATCAATCAAAGACTACTTTTACATGCCCTTTTGGTACTTTTGCCTATAGACGTATGCCTTTTGGTTTATGTAATGCACCTGCTACCTTTCAAAGATGCATGATGGCTATATTCTCTGACTTTTGTGAAAAGATTTGTGAGGTTTTCATGGACGATTTTTCCGTCTATGGTTCCTCTTTCGATGATTGCTTGAGCAATCTTGATCGAGTTTTGCAGAGATGTGAAGAAACTAATCTTGTCTTGAATTGGGAAAAGTTCCACTTTATGGTTAATGAGGGTATTGTTTTGGGACACAAAGTTTCTGAAAGAGGTATTGAAGTTGATAAAGCCAAGGTTGATGCTATTGAAAAGATGCCATGTCCCAAGGACATCAAAGGTATAAGAAGTTCCCTTGGTCACACCGGATTTTATAGGAGGTTCATTAAGGACTTCTCAAAATTTTCTCGGCCTCTGACTAATTTATTACAAAAAGATGTACCATTTGTCTTTGATGATGATTGTGTAGAAGCATTTGAAATACTTAAGAAAGCATTAGTCTCTACACCTATTGTTCAGCCACCTGATTGGAATTTACCCTTTGAAATTATGTGTGATGCTAGTGATTATGCTGTAGGTGCTGTTCTAGGGCAAAGAGTTGATAAGAAATTAAATGTTATCCATTATGCTAGTAAGACTCTAGACAATGCTCAAAGAAATTATGCTACTACCGAAAAGGAACTTTTAGCGGTTGTATTTGCTTGTGATAAATTCAGACCCTATATTGTTGATTCTAGAGTAACTATTCATACAGATCATGCTACTATTAAATATCTTATGGAAAAGAAAGATGCAAAACCTAGACTCATTAGATGGGTTCTCTTGCTCCAAGAATTTGATTTACATATTGTTGATAGAAAAGGAGCTGAGAACCCCGTTGCAGACAACTTGTCTAAGCTAGAGAATGTTCTTGATGACCCACTACCTATTGATGATAGCTTTCCTGATGAGCAATTAAATGTCATAAGTACTTCTCGTAGCACTCCGTGGTATGCTGATTATGCTAATTATATTGTTGCTAAATTTATACCACCTAGCTTCACATACCAACAAAAGAAAAAGTTCTTTTAGGATTTAAGGCATTACTTTTGGGATGACCCACATCTTTATAAAGAAGGGGTAGATGGTGTTATTAGACGTTGTGTACCTGAGCATGAACAGGAACAGATCCTACGCAAGTGTCACTCTGAAGCTTATGGAGAACACCACACTGGAGATAGAACTGCACATAAGGTATTGCAATCTGGTTTTTATTGGCTTACTCTCTTCAAGGATGCCCGTAAGTTTGTTTTATCTTGTGATGAATGTCAAAGAATTGGTAATATTAGTAGACGTCAAGAAATGCCTATGAATTATTCACTTGTTATTGAACCATTTGATGTTTGGGGCTTTGATTATATGGGACCTTTTCCTGCCTCTAATGGATATACACATATTTTAGTTGTTGTTGATTACGTTACTAAGTGAGTAGAAGCTATTCCAACTAGTAGTGCTGATCATAACACTTCTATTAAAATGCTTAAGGAAGTTATTTTTCCGAGGTTTGGAGTCCCTAGATATTTAATGACTGATGGTGGTTCACACTTTATTCATGGTGCTTTCCGTAAGATGCTTGCTAAATATGATGTTAATCATAGAATTGCATCTCCTTATCACCCGCAGTCTAGTGGTCAGGTAGACTTGAGCAATAGAGAGCTCAAATTAATTTTGCAAAAGACTGTCAATAGGTCTAGAAAGAATTGGTCCAAAAAACTGAATGATGCATTATGGGCCTATAGAACTGCGTACAAAAATCCTATGGGTATGTCTTCGTATAAAATGGTTTATGGAAAAGCATGTCATTTACCTCTTGAACTAGAACATAAGGCATATTGGGCTATCAAAGAGCTCAATTATGATTTCAAACTTGCCGATGAGAAGAGGTTATTTGATATTAGCTCACTTGATGAATGGAGAACCCAAGCCTATGAAAATGCCAAGTTGTTTAAAGAAAAAGTTAAAAGATGGCATGACAAAAGGATACAAAACCATGAGTTTAATGTAGGTGATTATGTATTGCTATACAACTCCCGTTTAAGATTTTTTGCAGGAAAACTTCTCTCTAAATGGGAAGGTCCCTACGTTGTCGAGGAGGTCTATCGTTCCGGTGCCATAAAAATCAACAACTTCGCAGGCACAAATCCGAAGGTGGTAAACGGTCAAAGGATCAAACACTATATCTCAGGTAATCCTATAAATGTTGAAACTAATATTATCGAAACCGTCACCCCGGAGGAATACATAAGGGACACTTTCTAGAACATTCTAGACTCCGAAAAGGAATAGGTATGTGTTACGGTAAGTAAACCGACTCCAAAAAAAATTCTAAGGAAATATTACTCCGTTTTGGAATATTTAGAAAAACAGAAAAATAAGTAGCAGTCCGGGGAGGACACGAGGTCTCCACGAGGGTGGAGGGCGCGCCCCCTCCCCCTGGGCGCGCCCCTACCTCGTGAGAACCTCGTGTGCCCTCCGGACTCCGTTTTCTTGCACGATACGTATTTTGGGCGGTAAAAATTCATTATATATTCTCCCGAAGGTTTTGACTGCCGTATCACGCAAATATCCTCTGTTTTCGTTTTGAGCTATTTCCGTTGCAGATCTGAGGATTCCAGGGACTCGATCATGCTTCTATGAGGGTGAGCCTTTGCCATGGAAGGTGGACGACAAGCTTGTATCATCAACAACACCTCCACCGCCAACAAAGAAGGAGACATAATCACATGGGTATGGGCACTCCCCTTGGCAACTGCCAAGCTTGGGGGAGGTGCCTGTCGTGGTTCTAAGTCTGACAGTAGAATGAGGGGTAGGTATGGAGAGGCAAGATCCTAGCTATGGAGTAGTTGTACACACGAGTGTTTAACGAGTTCAGGCCCTTCTCTGAGGAAGTAATAGCCCTACGTCTCGGATCCCGGAGGCGGTCGACTGGTTTATGCGTATATGAGTTACAGGGGTGCGGACCCTTTACACTGAGGAGGGGGTGGCTTATATAGAGTTCGCCAGCCCCTCCGGCCCTCAGTTATGCAGGGTTTAAAGTACATTAAGATAGGGGGTTACTGGTAACGCCCTCATAAAGTGCCATGAAGACTATTAAAGCTACTTAAGGACAGACTGTTACGTGCTGAGTGGCTTTAGGTCTCCTGGCCGTCGAGTGGTTAGCTTCATGGTCGAGTGGCTATCCTCATCGTCGAGTGTCCTTGAGTTCGTCGAGTGAAGTCCCTCTTGGTCAACTGGAAGGTAGATTCTTCTAAGGATGTCCTTGGGTAGGGTACCCTAGATAGGTCCATGACCCTACCCCAGGTACATGACTTCATCATTAGCCCCCGAATGGATCGAGGTTCGAGTGAGGAAGGAGTTGATAATTTTCTCCGACCTATTTCCTGTGCTCTGATTATGTCGTATCCTGGATCAGCGATTTTTTTTCCAGCGTTGGCATTAACTTTTATTTCAGTCGCCTTGATCCATTCATGTCTTCTGCCGAGTGAACTTTTGAACATAGTGAACTTCCGGGCGACGGATCGCAGGAAATCCATTGTCTGACAGATTGATCTGCCGTTAGCGGATTTTGTGGGATCTAAATTTTGGGAAGCGCGCGAAGCGGGGCTGACCGTGGTACTCGGATGGGATAAGGCGTGGACGCCTCGATTTCCGTGCTGCCTTTTTCTCCATGTATCATGCGTGCGCGACTGTTTCGGGATGTGACAGGACCACCCGGGCCTACTCGTCAGCCACTCGGAAGCGTCCTTATATAAAGCGCCGGGCGAGGGTTTTTGAACAGTGCCTTCCCATTCTTCTCTCCGCCCTCTTTGCCTCCGCCCGCTGCGCCTGCTCTCGCCTCCGCCTATCCACTCCTCGCGTGCTTCGCCGGCGACAATGGTGAAGGAGAAGACGACGGCCTTGGAGCGCGCGAAGAAGGCGACGGCAACGGGGAAAGCGAAGGGGAGACCGTCCAGTCGGGGCTGATCTTCGTCAAGGTCCCGCCTGCCAAAAGGTTGGGTTCAAGGGGATTGGATCTGCTCGACCATCACCGAGACAGATCTCAATGACCTGGCCAACGAGGGTCTGATCCCCCACGGGTCAGCAAGGCTTCTGGGGACCGAGTGTCAACCGCAGCCGCAGGAGGGTGAGTGCGTTCTCCTAGCCACTCATGTAGACCGTGGATTTTCTCTGCCGCCGAGTGTTTTCTTCCGAGGGTTTCTGAATTTCTTTGGGGCGCAACTCCACCATTTCACTCCCAATTCCATCGTCTATCTTGCTGCTTTCGTGTCCATGTGCGAGAACTTCCTAGGTTGTCGACCACACTGGGGTCTCTTTAAGCACATATTCACCTGTCGCTCACAGACGGTGAAAAAGGCGAGTCCGGATGATGAGAGGACTAAGGTTATCCAGATGTGCGGGGGTCTTGGGATTCAGATGAGGAATAAGAGTACTTTCCCGGCCATGACCCTTCCTGAGTCGGTCAGAGGGTGGCAGTCGACTTGGTTCTACTGCCAAGACGAATCGACGCCAGGGCAGTCGACTGGTCTCCCTTCGTTCTCCATGGACCGAGTGGACAAGCCCTCTTCTCTGAAGGTGCTTCCTGAGGAGAAAGCTCAGGTAAAAATGTTGATGGAGCGCGTAGTCCAACTTGTTAGGGACGGAGTGACGGGTATGGATCTTCTGGAGGTCTTCCTTAGACGGCGCATCCAACCGCTTCAGTACTGAGGCCACCCGATGTGGTTGTACTATTGTACCGAAGACACCACTCGGGTCCATCCAGGAGCGGTCGACGACGCCACACTGGAGAGGTGGGTGACCGCAATCACAGGGAATAAGGACAACCCTCGAGGGGCTAGGAGGATCCCACCACTCGACTGTACCTACACACCGGACATAGTATGACCACTTATCTCCAATTGTAATCTTGCTTTATTCATTCTGCCTCGCTGGGAATTGGTCGATTGACCTTCGTCTTGTTTTGTTGTCTGACAGGCCACCACTGAGTTATACTCGATGCCCAATGGATCGCAAATGCCGACTGAGGAGGAGGAAGGAAGTGGGGGCGAAAGCCCGGAGGAGTGGGATTCGGATGCTGACGATGATGACGAGGGTGATGACTCGGGTGAGGAGGAAGAAGAGGAGGAGGAGGAAGTTGTACCTCCTCGCTCGGAAAGACGCTCGAAGCTCGTCCATGATCCCGCGGCCGAGTGTGGTAAGGGGGTCACAACCGCCATGCAGTCGACCAAGCGCCCTCGAACTACTTCTCCGGTGCCGACTGAGAAAGCTCCGAAGCAATCTCGAGTGGCACCGTCGAAGTCGGCGAAGGTCTTGCCCAAGATGAAGGTGGTGATCCCCACTATCTCAGGGTAATGGTGTAGCTTGAATTTGTCTGTTCCTCATAAACTTATCCTTGGTTGACTCATGAGCTAATCGACTGACTTCTGGAACAGCAGTGCTGCTACTTCTGATACCTCGGGCAGAGCTGAAGATCAGGAAATGGAGGATGCTGCTACTTCGAAACCTGGTATGACTCTTGTAGTTTCGTCTTCAGTCGATTGGCTTGTTATCTCTAATTTCGATTCTTTTTCTGTAGCTTCATCTAACATTGTTATCGACCTTCCCGACGACGACGACGAGGAACCACTGAGGCAGAGAAGGAACAAGAAAGCGCCTGCTGGCAAGGTGACTTAGGACGCGCCAGCACCCGAGACATTGGTCGTGGAGGGGGACAATGCCACTCGGCCTACCGTAACCTTTGTGGTGCCATTGACGAGTGCTCGTCCTCCATCATCGAGTGCTGCTCAGCCCTCACTTTTCTCAACCTACCATGTCCCAGAAGACCAAGCTAGTGCTGCTAAAGAAGCAATACGCCAAGCGGGGGTCATGATGGAGCAAGTGAAGGTGATCCGAGAAGCCAGCCAGGCAGCCTATGACGCCAGTTCAGCTCTTCAGAGTAATGTTCAGGTCAGTTGGTCACTGCCTGTTCTGTTAGGATATGATATCTGAAAACTCTTCTTTCTGAAACACCCAGAGTTTGTCCTACACCCACTGGGTGTGTCGATTGAAATTCTGAGTTAGTGGGGGCACGCTGAGTGCACCCACTGGGTGTAGTCCCCAAGGCTATGGTGGACTGCTGGCAGTCGACCATAGTCTTTATGTCTTAAGTTTTTTCCTTACTCGACTAGGTCGAATAGATTCATAGACCGGTGGGGGCATGCTGAGTGCACCCACTGGGTGTAGTCCCCGAGACTGTGGTCGACTGCTGGCAGTCGACTATAGTCTGAAGAACACCTCCCGTTTTTTTCTGTTGGTCGACTGGTCGACTCTAACTGATGAAACTAGTGGGGGCATGCTGAGTGCACCCACTGGGTGTAGTCCCCGAGACTATGGTCGAATGTTTGTATTCGGCCGTAGTCTTAGAAACGCTATGATTTTTCCTTAGTCACTCGGAAGTGAATTGTCTTTGACATCTGTCGATTGGTTCTTCGTAGAAATCATGCGACCTTGTGGCTCGTTATGCTGAGTTGGAGAACAAACACATCCAGCTCGAGCTTGATCTGAAACTGACCCAAGAGAACCTAACGAAGGCGAAGGAGGAAGCTAAAGGTATGTTTGGTGAGGCCTTCGAAGACTGCCTTTGCCTCTCTTTTGTTTCAGAGTCTAATCTTACTGTAACTTTGCAGACAAAGTGAGGGATGCCCTGAAGAAGAAAGACCTTGACTTGGCTGAGATGCAGAAAATGGCTTTAGAGAAGACCAAGCTCGCAGATGAGAAGCTGGCTTCAGTCACCAAGCTTGAAGAAGAAAATACCAATCTGAAAGCTGCTCTTGATGCTGCCAACTAGGAGGTCAGTCGACTGAAAAGTGACAAGATTGCCCTGAATGACAAGGCTAGCGAGTTGGCGGGGAAGAAGAACGATCTGGAGGCTTATCTTGGTGGACTCGCCAAGAAGCTATTCCTCATGCTTGAAGGTAATCTTTTGTATCAAACAGACATTCTAACTATGATCTCCGACTGTTGTCTTGACTCGGTGGTTATGCTTGCAGAATTTTGCCAGAACTTTGAAGAGGAGACTGGTCGACTGGAAGTAAACTTGGACCCCATCAACTCTCCCATGAAAGATGAAGTCGGCATGAACGTGCTCCGGCTTGAATCTCGTGTTGCTGCTGTCATCGACTATCTCGCAAGGCTGAAGGTCGCAACTTATCGCATCGACACAACACTCTGGCCAAGAGAGATGCTCCAGAATGACCTCGAGTCTCTGATGACTCGACTGAACGAGGTCCCAAGTCGAGTGCAGGAGTGGAAGAAGTCTTCGGTCAGGTGTGGTGCGGATGTTGCTCTGTCTCTGGTCCGCGTTCACTGCAAGGATGCGCGAGAGGACAAGCTGGTGGCTCTTAGGGTGGCTAACACCAAGAAGCACGACTACCGATCTTTCATGGAGACCTTCATCGCCGCTGCCACTCGGATTGCAGATGGAATCGACCTGGATGAGTTTGTTGCACCTTCCAGCCCTCCACAGGAGGGGTAAAAAACTTCTGAGCATGATACTTTAAATTTGCCTCGGTATGCCGAGTGAGTTTTGTAACCGACAGACCTTAACAGGCCTAGCGCCTGAGCACTTTTGCTTCCGTTAGGCGTTATCCGAACTTGGATTCAATGTTGAATATGTTTGCATTTGGTTTGAGGTGTCTTTTGCAGGTTAAAGCGAGGCGCTTATTGCAATCGACTTGTTCCCCAATACCCTTAGGCGAGCACTGGGCTGCAGCTAAGCCTCCGAGTGGGAGGTTTGCTTTCCACTCGGTAGGATTTTCAAAAACTTAGGCGAGCACTGGGCTGCAGCTAAGCCTCCAAGTGGGAGGTTTGCTCTCCACTCGGTAGGATTTTCAAAAACTTAGGCGAGCACTGGGATGCAGCTAAGCCCCCGAGTGGGAGGTTTGCTCTCCACTTGATAGGATTTTCAAAAACTTAGGCGAGCACTGGGCTGCAGCTAAGCCTCCGAGTGGGAGGTTTGCTCTCCACTCGGTAGGATTTTTAAAAACTTAGGCGAGCACTGGGCTGCAGCTAAGCCTCTGAGTGGGAGGTTTGCTCTCCACTCGGTAGGATTTTCAAAAACTTAGCCGAGCACTGGGCTGCAGCTAAGCCTCCGAGTGGGAGGTTTGCTCTCCACTCGGTAGGATTTTCAAAGCGTACCTCTGGAGAAGGAGGTAGCAGTTGACCTGCACCTCGTCTTCCTTCCAGAGTGCACGTTGTATTTGTGGCGTAGCTCGGAAGGAGAGGGTAGCAGTCGACCTGCACCTCGTCCTCCTCGCAGAGAGCACGTTGTATTTGTGGCGTAGCTTGGAAGGAGAGGGTAGCAGTCGACCTGCACCTCGTCCTCCTCGCAGAGCGCACGTTGTATTTGAACTTAGGCGAGCGCAATGCTGCAGCTAAGCCTCCAAGTGGAAGGCTGGCTTACCACTCGGTAGGATTTTGTTTAACTTAGGCGAGTGCTTGGACTGCAGCTAAGCCTCCGAGTGGAAGGCTGGCTTACCACTCGGTAGGATTTTATTTAACTTAGGCGAGTACTTGGACTGCAGCTAAGCCTCCGAGTGGAAGGCTGGCTTACCACTCGGTAGGATTTTGTTTATCTTAGGCGAAACGGATTTCGCAGCTAAGCCTTCGTGTGGGAGGCTGGCTCACCACTCGGTTAGGATTTTTTTTATAGACTTAGGCGAATCGGATTCGCAGCCAAGCCACCCACTGGGGGATTGTTTTATGTGGACAAAAGTAATAACAATTGCTGGGAAAATTATAAAGCTCTTGTCTTTGATAAATAAACTACAGAAGTACTTTTATTACAACTCATCCGAGCGAATACTTAAGTGTAAAAGGGGCGGAGAAGCTCCGCGTTCCAAGCTCGGGGCTCGTCGATCTAATGCTCGACATTGTAAAGACGGTATGCTCCATTGTGGAGAACCTTGGTGACGATGAAGGGACCTTCCCAAGAAGGAGCAAGCTTGTGTGGTTTCTGCTGATCCACTCGGAGAACCAAATCTCCTTCCTGGAAGGCTCGACTCTTCATGTTTTTGGCGTGGAAGCGACGCAAGTCTTGTTGATAAATGGTCGATCGGATCAGAGCCATCTCCCTTTCTTCCTCTAAAAGGTTGACTGCATCCTGCCGTGCTTGTTCTGCTTCAGTTTAGGTGTAGAGCTCGACCGGGGGAGCATTGTGGAGAAGGTCACTCGGCAAGACTGCTTCAGCTCCGTAGACTAAGAAGAATGGAGTTCTTCCAGTCGACCGGTTGGGCGTGGTCCTTAACCCCCAAAGCACCGAGGGAAGTTCGTCGACCCATGCACCAGCCGCATGCTTGAGATCACGCATCAAGCGGGGTTTCAATCCTTTGAGAATCAAGCCGTTGGCTCGTTCTGCCTGTCCATTCGACTGTGGATGGGCGACTGAAGCATAGTTGACTCGTGTGCCTTGAGACGTGCAGAAAGCTCTGAATTCTTCGGAATCGAAGTTTGACCCGTTGTCAGTGATGATGCTATGCGGGACTCCATATCTGAATATCAATTCTCTGATGAAGCTGACAGCAGTACCGGCATCGAGGTTCTTGATGGGTTTGGCCTCAATCCACTTGGTGAACTTGTCGACTGCTACCAGCACATGGGTGAAACCGCTTCTGCCTGTTCTCAAAGGACCGACCATATCCAAACCCCATACTGCAAAGGGCCAGACGAGTGGTATAGTCTTCAAAGCTGACGCGGGCTTGTGTGACATATTGGAGTAAAATTGACATCCCTCGCACTTGTCGACTATCTCCTTTGCCATTTCATTCGCTCTTGGCCAATAAAATCCGGCTCGGTATGCTTTGGCCACGATGGTCCGAAAGGACGCATGATGGCCACAGGTCCCCGAGTGGATGTCATCAAGGATTATTCGACCTTCCTCTGGCGTTATGCATTTCTGACCAACTCTAGTCGCGCTTTCTCTGTACAGCTGTCCCCTTATCACAGTAAAGGCCTTAGATCGGCTGACGATCTGTCGAGCCTCTTCTTCGTCCTCCGGGAGTTCTTTCCTCAAGATATACGTGATATACGGTACTGTCCAATCGGGAGTGATCACTAAAACTTCCATGATCAGGTCGACCACTGCTGGGACTTCAACCTTAGTCGGATCCGTAACACTCTTAGGTTGCGGAGCTTTGTCGGTAAAAGGATCTTCTATGACTGATGGAGTATGGATATGCTCCAAAAACACATCACTGGGGATGGCTTCTCTCTTGGATCCTATCTTCGCCAAATCATCAGCTGCTTGATTTTTCAGTCGGGGTATGTGGTGGAGCTCTAACCCTTCGAACTTCTTTTCGAGCTTCCTCACTGCATTGTAGTATCCAGTCATGGCTGGGCTTCTAACGTCCCACTCCTTCATCACCTGATTGACCACCAAATCTGAGTCGCCATAGACCATAAGGCGACGGACGCCGAGTGAAATGGCCATGCGCAACCCATACAAGAGTGCTTCATATTCTGCTTCATTGTTGGAGGAATCAAAGTGGATTTGGAGCACATATATGAGTTTATCTCCACGGGGGGAAACCAAAACAACCCCAGCACCAGAACCACTTAACATCTTAGAGCCATCAAAGAACATGGTCCAATGCTCCCAGTGAACTTGAGTCGGCTGTTGTTGCTCAATCCACTTGGCAAGGAAATCTGCTATAGCCTGGGACTTAATGGCTTTCTTTGCCTCAAATTTGATATCAAGGGGAAGGAGTTCAATCGCCCATTTAGCCACTCGACCAGTTGCATCTCTGTTGTGCAGAATCTCTGACAATGGTGCATCGCTGATGACTGTAATGTCATGATCAGAGAAATAATGAGCAACCTTCTTCATGGTCATGTAGATCCCATATACGAGCTTCTGATAATGAGGATATCTTTGCTTCGATGGGGTCAAAACTTCAGAGAGATAATACACTGGGCGCTGAACTTTGAAGGCTTTCCCTTCTTCTTCCCGCTCGACCGTAAGTACTCTACTGACGACCTGTCCTGTGGCTGCAATATAAAGCAACAGAGGCTCTTTGCTGATTGGAGCAGCAAGCACCGGCTAGGTGGAGAGCAGAGCTTTTAGCTCGGCAAACGCTGCGTCAGCTTCTGGAGTCCACTCGAACTTGTCTGCCTTCTTCATTAGTCGGTAAAGAGGCAACGCCTTTTCACCGAGGCGAGAGATGAATTGACTTAACGCGGCCAAGCATCCAGTAAGCTTCTGGACGTCGTGCACACGCACGGGGCGTTTCATTCGGAGTATGGTGCCAACTTTTTCTGGGTTAGCATCGATTCCTCGTTCTGAAACGAGAAAACCGAGTAACTTTCCGCCAGGTACTCCGAATGTGCACTTTGATGGATTGAGCTTGATATCATACCTCCTGAGATTGGCAAATTTTTCAGCTAGGTCAGTCAACAGGTCGGAACCCTTTCGTGACTTGACCACGATATCATCCATGTACGCTTCCACATTCTGATTGATTTGAGTGAGTAAACACTTTTGAATCATTCTCATGAACGTGGCTCTGGCATTCTTGAGGCCGAATGGCATGGTGATATAGCAGAAGCACCCGAATGGAGTGATGAAAGCTGTTTTGATTTCGTCAGGTCCATACAGACGGATCTGATGATACCCAGAATAATCGTCTAAAAAAGACAATCTCTCGCACCCTGCAGTCGAGTCGACAATTTGGTCGATGCGAGGGAGAGGAAAATGATCTTTTGGGCAGGCCCGATTGATATGTTTGAAATCAATGCACATGCGAAGTGAGTTGTCCTTCTTGGGAACCATGACGACATTGGCGAGCCACTCGGAGTGGTATATCTCTCGGATAAACTCTGCTGCAAGGAGTCGAGCCACCTCCTCGCCAATGGCTTTTTTCTTCTGAACGGCGGACCATCGAAGATGTTCTTTAACAGGTTTCGCTTTTGAGTCGACTCTAAGGCGATGCTCAGCCAGCCCCCTGGGAACACCCGGCATGTCAGCTAGCTTCCATGCAAAGATGTCCCAGTTCTCACGGAGGAACTGGATGAGCGCTTCTTCCTATTTAGAGTCGAGTGTTGTGGAAATATGGGTCAGAGCTGCGTTGGGGTCAGTCGGGTGAATATGAACTGGCTTCGTCTCCCCAGACAACTGGAACACTGACTCTGTGGCGGGCTTCTTGGCCCGTAACAAATCACTCGGATCTGCATTTTTCTTGTATCCTTCCAGCTCTACCACTGTTATCTGGTCATCCGCAATCTTTGAGCCTTTCTAGAAACACTCTTCTGCCTTCTTTCGGCTGCCAGTGATAGTGATCACGCCTTTGGGGCCAGGCATCTTTAATTTGAGGTACACATAACATGGTCGAGCCATGAAGCGGGCATAGGCTGGTCTTCCCAAAATAGCGTGGTAGGCGCTTCGGAAATCCACGACTTCAAATGTCAGCTTCTCTTTGCGGAAATGCTTCGAGTCACCGAACACTACATCCAGAGCTATTTGGCCGAGTGACTCAGCCTTCTTTCCAGGAATGACTCCGTGAAAACTCATGTTGCTGGAACTAAGCCTGGACATCGGGATGCTCATTCCCTTGAGCGTCTCTGCATACAGTATATTCAACCCACTGCCGCCATCCATCAATACCTTCGTTAGTCGAGTGCCTTCGACGACTGGGTTGACCACCAGCGTTTGCCTCCCAGGGGTGGCAATGTGAGTAGGGTGATCAGACTAGTCGAAAGTAATGGGAGTTTGCGACCATCTCAGATTACTTGGTGTCGCCGGGGCGACCATATTGACCTCACGGTTGATCACTTTCAGTCGACTTTTGCTCTCTGCATCAGCAAAAATCATCAGAGTGGAATTGACATGAGGGTACCCTCCATCACTGTCCTCCTTGTCCTCGGCCTTGTCCGACTCCTTCTCTTTGTCCTTCGGCTGTTTTCCTTGAAACTGCTGGATTAAGAGCCGGCACTGGCAAGTGGTATGCTTCAAGTAGATGAAGTTACCCTCTTCGTCTTTCTTCATGTGGATATGACACGGTAGATCCATCACGTCATTACCTTCTTTATCCTTTATCTTCTTGGGGTTCCAAGATCCTTTGGGCTTCCTTTTGAATTTGCCCTGAGTCACGGCCAGAGCCTCTCCAGGAGCAGCTGGCTCGGCCTTCCGCTTCTGCTTCCGACTGGAGTTTCCTTTCTCCGACTGACTCGGCTTGTACTTGCCACTCCGGAGTCGGTCCTATTCTTCACCATTGGCATACTTGGTGGCTATTTCCATCATCCGACTCAGGGTCATATCTCCAGTTCGACCAAACTTCAGGCTCAACTCTCTGTTCTTGACACCATCCTTGAAGGCGCAGACCGCTTGATGGTCCGACACATTCTCCATAGTATGATGCAAAGTGATCCATCTCTGGATGTAATCTCTCAGTGTTTCACTCGACTTTTGTACGCAAACTTGCAGCTCTGTCAATCTGGACGGTCGCTTGCAAGTTCCCTCAAACGTCCTGACGAACACTCGGGAAAGACCTTCCCAGGTGTAAATGCTGCTAGGAGCTAACTGATTCAACCACGCCCTGGCCGAACCCTCTAGCATAAGTGGCAAATGCTTCATGGCCACCTCATCATTACCGCCACCAATCTGTACAGCCACTCGGTAGTCTTCAGGCCAAGTTTCAGGCTTAGACTCTCCGGTGAACTTACTTACTCCAGTCGCCAACCTGAAGTTGGGGGGGTATCGCTGCGGCTCTGATGGCTCTGCTAAAGCATTCTGGACCTGAAACAAGGACTCGGCTGCTTGTGGGCACATCTCTGTCATGGCCACCTCTATGAGCTCTGTTCTGGTCGACCAAACCTTGCACGATGATGGATCTCGCATCGAAGCCTGGCTCTCTGGGGTCGACTGGAGCTCTCCGCCCAACACTGAGCTGGCGCCTGTCATCTTGCTGCCGATGGGCGTTAGACCCACTTCTCGGGGGAGGAGTGGGCACTCGACGCCTATCATCATGATCAAATCGATCATCATAGTGGTCCCGCCGGCCTTCACGTCCCATGCGCCTCGGAGGCGACCTTGGGCTGTGAGCCGACTAAACAGTACTCGCAGCGACGGATCGACTGTGAATCCTATTGCGCGACTGTGACACAACTGAATTCTGATCTCCTGCCGCCTGGAGCAAATCTCTGATCTGCATCAAGCCTCTTCCAGCCTCCGACTAAGAGGGCTGAATTGACTCCGCTAAACGGGCTGCAGCTGCCAAATTCTGAATCAGGGTTCGATATACCTGAGTCGGTTGCGGAAAGAGGTGACGTCGGCTGGAGTCGGGTACTCGTTGACGCGCTGGAGGTTCTCCAGTCGAGTGCATTCAGCCAAGTTGGCCAAACGCGCCTCTTCCAAGGCACGAGCCTCAGGAGTTTCTCCTGCGATGGGAGTATGCAGGGCATCCATGTTCCGGCGGCGAAGATCTTCTCTTTGCTAAGAAGTGAGCGGCTCGGGCTGATGTTCTTCTTGGGCCTGAGCGGGGTCGCCTCCATCGTCCATCCCGTCGATGCGGGGGAAACCGGGAGGGCTACGAGGCCCATTGACCATCAGGACCTCCGCCGCTGGATCACTGCTGTCGCACTCGGATGCAGTCTCTACGGAGCCAGTCGACAGATCGAACAAGTCGTAGAGAGATTCGTTGGGCTCAATTGCCGTGACATGGGTGGTGGCCGATTGGCGAGCCACTGTGTGTCTCACCCATCACTGAAGCCTCGACCGACCGGAGCGCTTGCACTGGCGGGAGACAGGGAGGGTAGACAGCACATGAGTCGACCGGTATGGGGTCGACGGCTGCCGCAGCAAAACGCCGCGGACACACGCCCGAAAGTGCGTCGCCCCGCGGACGGGGAGCGCGTCGATGTCGAGTGGTGCCTCCTGGAGCCAAGCGGAGTCGTCGGCGATGAAAGCGAGCGCACCGAGACGGATCTTGCGGCCCTCGACCAAAGCTCCGCCGGAAACCATGATGAAGGCACTCGGACAAATTGCAACTTCTCCAAAAAGTCGCTAAGACACCTGCCCCACGGTGGGCGCCAACTGTCGTGGTTCTAAGTCTGACAGTAGAATGGGGGTAGGTATGGAGAGGCAAGATCCTAGCTATGGAGTAGTTGTACACACGAGTGTTTAACGAGTTCAGGCCCTTCTCTGAGGAAGTAATAGCCCTACGCAAGGTTGTCAGAATCACAATTCTGTTATACGATTCTATGACTTTACGATCCAAACTAACCCCTCTGATTCTACGATTTTACTTCATAGTATCTACGTTTCTACGATCCTGATAGTGAAGATTCTATGATTTGCGATCCTACCATCGGAGCTCCGGTCCGATTCAAAATCACGATTCTGACAACCTTGGCCCTACATCTCGGAGCCCGGAGGCGGTCGACTGGTTTATGCATATATGAGTTACAGGGGTGCGAACCCTTTACACTGAGGAGGGGGGTGGCTTATATAGAGTTCGCCAGCCCCTCCGGCCCTCAGTTATGCAGGGTTTAAAGTACATTAAGATAGGGGGTTACTGGTAACGCCCTCATAAAGTGCCATGAAGACTATTAAAGCTACTTAATGACAGATTGTTGCGTGCTGAGTGGCTTTAGGTCTCCTGGCCGTTGAGTGGTTAGCTTCATGGTCGAGTGGCTATCTTCATCGTCGAGTGTCCTTGAGTTCGTCGAGTGAAGTCCCTCTTGGTCGACTGGAAGGTAGCTTCTTCTAAGGATGTCCTTGGGTAGGGTACCCTAGATAGGTCCATGACCTACCCCAGGTACATGACTTCATCAATGCCCCGGTATCGTATCACCATCACAACTTCTACATTTACCATTTTCCTTAGTTCGATCCTACTAGTAGTATCTTGATTTAGTAGAATAAAGTCATGGCATGATTTAGTTTTGAAGTTTTGCTTTATGATCCCTCCATGCAATCGAGTCCGTGAGCTATATATAATAAAGATTAGTGTTGAGTCAAGGGCTTGATTACTTTGCCATGATCTTGGGTGAATAAAGAAAAGAATAAATAGAAACAAAGAGTTCATATTGATCTTAGTGAAAGTAATGACTTCACATAGAAAGGGTATGATGATTAAAAGTTGTTGGGAGTTGGCAAATATAGCTTTGGTCATCGTTGCAATTAATAGGAAGTAATAAGGAAAGAGAGGTTTCACATATAGATATATTATCATTGACATCTTTTATGATTGGGAGCACTCATTAAAATATGACATGCTAAAGAGTTGAGGTTGGACAAGGAAGACAACATAATGAGTTATGTTTTCTTACATCCGAGATAAAGTATGTTGTCATGGATCCTCTACCGTGTTGAGCTTGCCTTTCCCCCTTATGCTAGCCAAATTCTCAGCACCAAGTAGAGATACTACTTGTGCTTCCAAATACCCTTAATCCAGTTTAGCCATGAGAGTCCACCATATCTACCTAGGGATTGAGTAAGGTCCTTCAAGTAAGTTGTCATCGGTGCAAGCAATAAAAATTGCTCTTTAAATATGCATGACTTATTAGCGCAGAGAAATAAGCTTTATACGAACTTGTTGTGGACGCAATAAAAGCGACGGACAGCATAATAAAGGTTCACATACAAGGGGCAATATAAAGTGACGTTCTTTTGCATTAAGATTTTGTGCATCCAACCATAAAAGCGCATGGCAACCTCTGCTTCCCTCTGCGAAGGGCCTATCTTTTATTATTATCCTCTACCTTATGCAAGAGTCACGGTGATCTTCACCTTTCCTTTTTTCATTTTATCCTTTGGCAAGCTCAGCATGTTGGAAAGAACATGATACATATATCTAATTGGATGTGGGGGAGCGTGAATTATTATTGTTGACATTACCCTTGAGGTAAAAGGTTGTGGGGCAAAACTATAAGCCCCTATCTTTCTCTGTGTCCGATTAAAACTCCGTAACCACAAGTATCGCGTGAGTGTTAGCAATTATGAAGGACTAAGTGATAGTTGAGTATGTGGACTTGATTTTAAGCTCTGACATAGACTCTTTCCGATGTTATGATAAATTGCAATTGCTTCAATGACTGAGGGTATAAATTGTTGGTGCTCAATAAGGTTTATGATTCATACTTTGGCTTTTTGAAAAGATCATCACTTGAACATAAGTAATCATATGACAAATCTATATATGTTGTTGTTATGAAAATAATCATGATGCCTTCATGTCCGTATTTTATTTTTATCGACGCCTCTACTTCTAAACATGAGGACATATTTATTGTTATCGGCTTTTCGCTTGAGGACAAGCGAGGTCTAAGCTTGGGGGAGTTGATACGTCCATTTTGCATCATGCTTTTATATCGATATTTATCGCATTATGGGCTGTTATTTTATGATATGTCACAATACTTAGGGATATTCTCTCTTATTTTACAAGGTTTACCATGAAGAGGGGGAATGCCGGCAGCTGGAATTCTGGCTGGAAAAGGAGCAAATATTGGAGACCTACTCTGCGCAACTCCAAAAGTCCTGAAACTCCACGGAATATCTTAAAATAAATAAAGAAAAATTGTCGCCAAAGATGAAGGCCAGGGGGCCCACACCCTGCTCACGAGGGTGGGGGGCGCGCCCCTCCCCCCTGGGCGCGCCCCCTGGTGGCTATCCTACGCCCATCTTCTCCTATATGAAGTCTTTCGATGAGAAAAAAAATAAAAAGCAACCTTTCGGGACGAGACTCCGCCGCCACGAGGCGGAACCTTGGCAGAACCAATCTAGGGCTCCGGCAGAGCTGTTCTGCTGGGGACACTTCCCTCCGGGAGGGGGAAATCATCGCCATCATCATCACCAATGCTCCTCTCATCGGGAGAGGGCAATCTCCATCAACATCTTCGCCAGCACCATCTCATCTCCAAACCCTAGTTCATCTCTTGTATCCAATTCTTGTCTCCAAGTCCGGGATTGGTGCTAGTAGGTTGCTAGTAGTGTTGATTACTCTTTGTAGTTGATGCTAGTTGGTTTATTTGGTGGAAGATCATATGTTCAGATCCTTTATGCATATTATTACCCCTCTTATTATGAACATGAATATGCTTTGTGAGTAGTTACGTTTGTTCCTGAGGACAAGGGAGAAGTCTTGCTATTAGTAGTCTTGTGAATTTGGTATTCGTTCGATATTCTGATGAGATGTATGTTGTCTAACCTCTAGTGGTGTTATGTGAACGTCGACTACATAACACTTCACCATTATTTGGGCCTAGAGGAAGGCATTGGGAAGTAATAAGTAGATGATGGGTTGCTAGAGTGACAGAAGCTTAAACCCTAGTTTATGCGTTGCTTCGTAAGGGGCTGATTTGGATCCATATGTTTCATGCTATGGTTAGGTTTACCTTAATACTTTTGTTGTAGTTGCGGATGCTTGCAATAGAGGTTAATCATAAGTGGGATGCTTGTTCAAGTAAGGGCAGTACCCAAGCACCGGTCCTCCCACATATCAAATTATCAAAGTACCGAACGCGAATCATATGAGCGTGATGAAAACTAGCTTGACGATATTCCCATGTGTCCTCGGGAGCGCTTTTCCTATTATAAGAGTTTGTTCCGGCTTGTCCTTTGCTACAAAAAGGATTGGGCCACCTTGCTGCACCTTATTTACTTTTGTTACTTGTTGTTCGTTACAATTTACCTTATCACAAAACTATCTGTTACCACTTATTTCAGTACTTGCAGAGAATACCTTGCTGAAAACCGCATATCATTTCCTTCTGCTCCTTGTTGGGTTCGACACTCTTACTTATTGAAAGGACTACGATAGATCCCCTATACTTGTGGGTCATCAGAGACTCAAGCGTCTAAGCTTGGGGATGCTGGGGAGGCATCCCCTCTTTCTTCAACAAGTATCGGTATGTTTCGGATTCGTTTCGTTCATGCATTATGTGCAAGTCTTGGAGCGTCTTTTGCAATTAGGTTTTCATTTTTCTTTTATGCACCATGCTGGTATTAGATAGTCCTTGGTTGATTTATAGAATGCTCATTGCACCTCACTTAAATCTTTTGAGTATGGCTTTATAGAATGCTTCATGTGCTTCACTTATATCATTTGAAGTTGGATTGCCTGTTTCTCTTCACATAGAAAACCGCCATTTGTAGAATGCTCTTTTGCTTCACTTATATTTGTTAGAGCATGGGCATATCTTTTGAAGAAAGAATTTAAACTCTCTTGCTTCACTTATATCTATTTAGAGAGATGACAGGAATTGGTCATTCACATGGTTAGTCATAAAATCCTACATAAGCTTGTAGATCGCTGAATATGATGTGTTTGATTCCTTGCAATAGTTTTGCGGTATAGAGGTGATAATATGTGGGAGGTACTAGTAGATGGTTGTGTTTAGTAGGGATATTGGTGTTAAGGTTTGTGATTCCCGAAGCATGCACGTATGGTCTACTAACTATGTAACCAAATTGGCGCGCATTGTATTTTGACTGTTTATCTTTGCGTGAAGGTCGGGGGCGCGCGATGGTTAACTCCTACCAACCCCCCCCCCCTAGGAGTATGCGTGTAGTACTTTGTTTCAAGGGCTTTTAAATTTTTGCAATAAGTATGTGAGTTCTTTATGACTACTATACGCTCTGTCACCGGTGCAAACTTCACCGGTGCATCCAAACGCCGTGATACGATACGCTCTGTCACGCATAAGTCTCATTATATCTTGCTCAAAACAGCCACCATACCTACCTATCATGGCATTTCCATAGCCATTCCGAGATATATTGCCATGTAACTTCCATCATCATCATATCCATGACTTGAGCATTCATTGTCATATTACTTTGCATGATCGTAAGATAGCTAGCATGATGTTTTCATGTCTTGTCCATTTTTTGATGTCATTGCTATGCTAGATCATTGCACATCCTGGTATACCGCCGGAGGCATTCATATAGAGTCATATCTTTGTTCCAGTATCGAGTTGTAATATCGAGTTGTAAATAAATAAAAGTGTGATGATCATCATTATAGAACATTGCCCCATAAAAAAAAGGGGAAGGCCAAAGAAGCCTAAATAAAAAAGGGGGCCAAAGAAGCCCACCAAAAAAAAGAGAAAAGAAAAGGGGCAATGTTACTATCTCTTTTTCCACACTTGTGCTTCAAAGTAGCACCATGTTCTTCATGTAGTGAGTCTCATATCTTGTGCTTCAAAGTAGCACCATGATCTTCATATAGATTGTCTCCTATGTTGTCACTTTCATATACTAGTGGGAATTTTCATTATAGAACTTGGCTTGTATATTCCAACAATGGGCTTCCTCAAATGCCCTAGGTCTTCATGAGCAAGCAAGTTGGATGCACACCCACTTAGTTTCTTTTGTTGAACTTTCATACACTTATAGCTCTGAGTGCATCTGTTGCATGGCAATCCCTACTCCTCACATTGATATATATTAATGGGCATCTCCATAGCCCATTGATACGCCTAGTTGATGTGAGAATTTCTCCCTTTTTTGTCTTCTCCACATAACCTCCATCATCATATTCTATTCCACCCATGGTGCTATATCCATGGCTCACGCTCATGTACTGCGTGAAGGTTGAAAAAGTTTGAGAATACTAAAGTATGAAACAATTGCTTGGCTGACACCGGGATAGGCATGAGGGGTACCTTGTGTTAAGAAAAGGGAGCATACAAGACTATATGATTTTTGTAGGGATAACTTTCTGAAGCATTGATGTTTTGAAAGACATGATTGTTTGTTGGGATGCCCTAAGTGTTATTGCTTTTATGTCAAATGATAGACTATTGCTTTGAATCACTCGTGTCTTAATATTCATGCCATGATTAGACATATGATCAAGATTATGCTAGCTAGCATTCCACATCAAAAATTATTCTTTTTTATCATTTACCTACTCGAGGACGAGCAGGAATTAAGCTTGGGGATGCTGATACGTCTCCGTCGTATCTATAATTTTTGATTGTTCCATGCCAATATTATTCACTTTCATATACTTTTTGGCAACTTTTTATATTATTTTCGGGACTAACTTACTGATCCAGTGCCCAGTGCCAGTTCCTGTCTGTTGCATGTTATTTGTTTTGCATAAACCCAATATCAAACGGAGTCCAAACGGGATAAAAACGGACGGAGATTTTTTTGGAATATTTATGATTTTCTGGAAGTAAAATCAACGCGAAACGGTGTCCAGGGTGGTCACGAGTTAGGGGGGGGCGCCCTACCCCCCAGGCGTGCCCCTGACCCTCGTGGTCCACCCGTAAGGCGGTTGATGCTCTCCTTCTGGTGCAAGAAAGCTAATTTTACAAGGAAGATCTGAGCAAAAGATTCACCCCAATCGGAGTTACGGATCTCCGGATATAAAAGAAACGGTGAAGGGGTAGAATCTGCCAACGCAGAGAACGTAGAAACAGAGAGATAGATCCAATCTCGGAGGGGCTCTCGCCCCTCCCAAGCCATGGGAGTCAAGGACCAGAGGGGAAACCCTCCTCCCATCTAGGGAGGAGGTCAAGGAAGAAGAAGAAGAAGGGGGGCTCTCTTCCCCTTGCTTCCGGTGGCGCCGGAACACCGCCGGGGGCCATCATCATCACCGCGATCTTCACCAACACCTCCACCATCTTCATCAACATCTCCATCACCTTCCCCCTTCTATCTACAGCGGTCCACTCTCCCGCAACCCGCTATACCCTCTATTTGAACATGGTGCTTTATGCTTCATATTATTATCCAATGATGTGTTGCCATCCTATGATGTCTGAGTAGATTATCGTTGTCCTATCGGTGATTGATGAATTGCTATGATTCATTTGAGTTGCATGTTTTATTATTGGTGCTGTCCTATTGTGCCCTTCGTGTTGCGCAAGCGTGAGGGATTCCTGCTGTAGGGTTTGCAATATGTTTATGATTTGCTTATGGTGGGTGGCGTGAGTGACAGAAGCACAGACCCGAGTAAGTAGGTTGTTTGCGTATGGGATAAAAGGGGACTTGATGCTTTAATGCTATGGTTTGGTTTTACCTTAATGAATCTTTAGTAGTTGTGGATGCTTGCTAGAGTTCCAATCATAAGTGCATATGATCCAAGTAGAGAAAGTATGTTAGCTTATGCCTCTCCCTCAAATAGAATTGCAATAGTGATTACCGGTCTAGTAACATGGTCAAATGCTTAGGGACAATTCCACAACTCCTATCACCACTTTTCCACACTCGATATATTTACTTTATTGCTTCTTTATCTAAACAGCCCCTAGTTTATATTTAAGTGTTCTTTACTTTCTTGCAAACTTACCCGAAAACACCTACAAAGTACTTCTAGTTTCATACATGTTCTAGGTAAAGCGAACGTCAAGCGTGCGTAGAGTTGTATCGGTGGTCGATAGAACTTGAGGGAATATTTATTCTACCATTAGCTCCTCGTTGGGTTCGACACTCTTACTTATCGAAAACTATTGCGATCCCCTATACTTGTGGGTTATCAACAGACAATTCATATCTAGGGGGAGAATCTTCATCATTACTTTCGTTAATATCATCAGTTTCAATAATTTCATTCTCTCTAACCCTAGCAAGTTGTTCATCTAGAAATTCACCTAATGGAACAGTATTATCAAGCAGAGAAGTAGTTTCATCATAAGCATCATGCATAGCAGAAGTGGCATCATCAATAACATGCGAAATATCAGAAACAATAGCAGGTGCAGATGTCGCAAGTTTACTCAAAACAGAAGGTGAATCAAGTGCAGAGCTTGATGGCAATTCCTTACCTCCCCTCGTAGTTGAGGAAAAAATCTTGGTTCTTTCTCAAGGAAATATGCCCTAGAGACAATAATAAAGTTATTATTTATTTCCTTAATTCATGATAAATGTTTATTATTCATGCTAGAATTGTATTAACCGGAAACTTAGTACATGTGTGAATACATAGACAAAACTTATAGTCCCTAGTATGCCTCTACTTGACTAGCTTGTTAGTCAAAGATGGTTATGTTTCCTAACCATAGACATGTGTTGTCATTTGATGAACGGGATCACATCATTAGGAGAATGATGTGATGGACATGACCCATCTGTTAGCTTAGCATTATGATTGTGTCAGTTTCATTGCTACTGCTTTCTTCATGACTTATACATGTTCCTCAGACTATAAGATTATGCAACCCCCGAATACCGTAGGAACACCTTGTGTGCTATCAAACGTCACAACGTAACTAGGTGATTATAAAGATGCTCTACAGGTGTCTCCGAAGGTGTTTGTTGGGTTGGCATAGATTGAGATTAGGATTTGTCACTCTGTGTATCGGAGAGGTATCTCTGGGCCCTCTCGGTAATGCACATCACTATAAGCCTTGCAAACAATGTGAATAATGAGTTAGTTGTGGGATGATGCATTACGGAACGAGTAAACAGACTTGCCGGTAACGAGAAGGTATGATGATATCGATGATCGAATCTCGGGCAAGTAACATACCGATGACAAAGGGAACAAGGTATGTTGTTATGCGGTTTGACCGATAAAGATCTTCATAGAATATGTGGGAGCCAATATGAGCATCTAGGTTCCGCTATTGGTTATTGGTCGGAGACGTGACTCGGTCATGTCTACATATTTCTCGAACCCGTAGTGTCCGCATGCTTAACGTTTGATGACGATCGATATTATGAGTTTATGTGTTTTGATGTACCGAAGGTAGTTCAGAGTCCCGGATATGATCACGGATATGATGAGGAGTCTCGAAATGGTCAAGACATAAAGATCGATATATTGGATGACTATATTCGGATAAGTAAGAGTGTCGAACCCAACGAGGAGCAGAAGGAAATGACAAGTAGTTTTCAGTAAGGTATTCTCTGCAAGCACTGAAATTGTAGGTAACAAATAGTTTTGTGATAAGATAAATTGTAACGAGTAACAAGCAATAAAAGTAAATAAAGTGCAGCAAGGTGGCCCAATCCTTTTTGTAGCAAAGGACAAGCCTGGACAATTCTTATACTGAAAAAAGAGCTCCCGAGGACACATAGGAATTATCGTCAAGCTAGTTTTCATCACGCTCATATGATTCGCGTTCGGTACTTTGATACTTTGATATGTGGGTGGACCAGTGCTTGGGTACTGCCCTTACTTGGACAAGCATCCTGACACGTCTCCAACGTATCTATATTTTTTGATTGTTCCATGCTATTATATTACCCCTTTTGGATGTTTATGGGCTTTATTTTACACATTTATATCATTTTTGGGACTAACCTACTAACCGGAGGCCCAGCCCGTATTGCTGTTTTTTGCCTATTTCAGTATTGAAGAAAAGGAATATCAAATGGAGTCCAAACGGAATGAAACCTTTGGGAGTGTGATTTTTGGAACGAATGTGATCCAGAGGACTTGGAGTGCAAGTCAAGAAGCAGCTGAGGCCTCCATGAGATAGGAGGGCGCCCCCCCATAGGGCGCGCCCCCTATCTCGTGGGACCCTTGGGCGGCCATCGGCGTACTTCTTCTTCCTATATAAGCCTACATACCCCAAAAACATCCAGGGAGCACCTGAAGCACAATTTCCACCGCCGTAATCTTCTGTATCCACGAGATCCCATCTTGTAGCCTTAGCCGGCACTCCGCGAGAGGGGGAATCGACCACGGAGGGCTTCTACATCAACACCATAGCCCCTCCGATGAGTTGTGAGTAGTTGACCACAGACCTTCGGGTCCATAGTTATTAGCTAGATGGTTTCTTCTCTCTTTTTGGATCTCAATACAATGTTCTCCCCCTCTCTTGTGGATATCTATTTGATGTAAACTCTTTTTGCGGTGTGTTTGTCGAGATCCGATGAATTGTGGGTTTATGATCAAGTTTATCTATGAGAAATATTTGAATCTCCTCTGAATTCTTTTATGTATGATTGAGTTATCTTTGCAAGTCTCTTCAAATTATTAGTTTGGTTTGGCCTACTAGATTGATCTTTCTTGCCATGGGAGAAGTGCTTAGCTTTGGGTTCAATCTTGCGGTGTCCTTTCCTAGTGACAGCAGGGGCAGCAAGGCATGTATTGTATTGTTGCCACCGAGGATAAAAAGATGGGGTTTATATCATATTGCATGAGTTTATCCCTCTACATCATGTCATCTTGCTTAAGGCGTTACTCTGTTCTTATGAACTAAATACTCTAGATGCAGGCATGAGTCGGTCGATGTGTGGAGTAATAGTAGTAGATGCAGGCAGGAGTCGGTCTACTTGTTGCGGACATGATGCCTATATACATGATCATGCCTAGATAATCTCATAATTATTCGCTTTTCTATCAATTGCTCGACAGTAATTTGTTCACCCACCGTAATACTTATGCTATCTTGAGAGAAGCCACTAGTGAAACCTATGGCCCCGGGTCTATCTCTTATCATATTTGCTTTCAATCTACTTTTATTTGCATCTTTACTTTTTGCATCTATATTATAAAATACCAAAAATATATGTATCTTATCATACTATCTCTATTAGATCTCACTTTCGCAAGTGGCCATGAAGGGATTGACAACCCATTTATTGTGTTGGTTGCGAGTTCTTTGTTTGTTTGTGTAGGTGCGTGGGACTTTTGAGGAGCCTCCTAATGGATTGATACCTTGGTTCTCAAAAGCTGAGGGAAATAGTTACGCTACTATTGCTGCATCACCCTTTCCTCTTCAAGGAAAACCAACGCAAGCTCAAGACGTAGCACATCCCACTTATGATTAACCCCTATTGCAAGCATCCGCAACTACAAAAGAAGTATTAAGGTAAACCTAACCACAACATTAGACATATGGATCCAAATCAACCCCTTACGAAGCAACGCATAAACTAGGGTTTAAGCTTCTGTCACTCTAGCAACCCACCATCTACTTATTACTTCCCAATGCCTTCCTCTAGGCCCAAATAATGGTGAAGTGTCATGTAGTCGATGTTCACATAACACCACTAGAGGAAAGACAACATACATCTCATCAAAATATCGAACGAATATGAAATTCACATGACTACTAATAGCAAGACTTCACCCATGTCCTCAGGAACAAACGTAACTACTCATAAAGCATATTCATGTTCATAATCAGAGGAGTAATAATATATGATGTCTACTACACAACCTTCTTCTTGTAGACGTTGTTGGGCCTGCAAGTGCACAGGTTTGTAGGACAGTAGCAAATTTCCCTCAAGTGGATGACCTAAGGTTTATCAATCTGTAGGAGGCGTAGGATGAAGATGGTCTCTCTCAAACAACCCTGCAACCAAATAACAAAAAGTCTCTTGTGTCCCCAACACACCCAATACAATGGAAAATTGTATAGGTGCACTAGTTCGGCGAAGAGATGGTGATACAAGTGCAAAATAGATGGTAGATATAGGTATTTGTAATCTGAAATAATAAAAACAGCAAGGTAACAAGTGGTAAAAGTGAGCGTAAACGGTATTGCAATGATAGGAAACAAGGCCTAGGGTTCATACTTTCACTAGTGCAAGTTCTCTCAACAATAATAACATAGAAAAATCATATAACAAGCCCTCAACATGCAACAAAGAGTCACTCCGAAGCCATTAATAGCGGAGAACCAACGTAGAGATTATGGTAGGGTACGAAACCACCTCAAAGTTATTCTTTCGGATCAATCTATAAAAGAGTTCATACTAGAATAACACCTTAAGATACAAATAAACCAAAACCCTAATGTCACCTAGATACTCCATTGTCACCTCAAGTATCCATGGGCATGATTATACGATATGCATCACACAATCTCAGATTCATCCAACCAACATAAAAGTACTTCAAAGAGTGCCCCAAAGTTTCTACCGGAGAGTCAAGAACGTGTGCCAACCCCTATGCATAGGTTCCCAATGTCACGAAACCCGCAAGTTGATCACCAAAACATACATCAAGTGGCACATGATATCCCATTGTCACCACAGATAATCACGGCAAGCCATACATCAAGTGTTCTCATAAAAGACTCAATCCGATAAGATAACTTCAAAGGGGAAACTCAATTCATCACAAGAGAGTAGAGGGGGAGAAACATCATAAGATCCAACTACAATAGCAAAGCTCGGGATACATCAAGATCGTGCCATAGAGGAACACGAGAGAGAGAGAGAGATCAAACACATAACTACTGGTACATACCCTCAGCCCCGAGGGTGAACTACTCCCTCCTCGTCATGGATAGCGCCGGGATGATGAAGATGGCCACCAGTGATGGGATCCCCCCTACGGCAAGGCCCGGAACAAGGTCCTGATTGGTTTTTGGTGGCTACAGAGGCTTGCGGCGGCGGAACTCCCGATCTATTTTCTGTTCTGGAAGTTTTAGGGTACGTAGGCATATATGGGTGCAGGGGGTACGTCGGTGGACCTCCGGGGTGCTCACGAGGTAGGGGGTGCACCCAGGGGGTGCGCCCCCACCCTCGTGGGCAGTCCGAGACTCCCCTTACATGCACTCCAAGCCCATCTAGTTGGTTTCCTTCCAAAATTAACTTCTGCAGTTGATTTCGTTCCGTTTTCACTCCGTCTGATATTCCCTTTCCTCGAAACACTGAAATAGGCATAAAACAGCAAATCTGGGCCGGGCCTCCGGTTAATTGGTTAGTCCCAAAAATAATATAAAAGTGGATAATAAATCCCAATATTGCCTAAAACAGTAGGTAAAGTAGCATGGAGCAATCAAAAATTATAGATACGTTGGAGACGTATCAAGCATCCCCAAGCTTAATTCCTGCTCATCCTCGAGTAGGTAAAAGATAAAAAAGAATTTTTGATGCGGAGTGATACTTTAGCATAATTTCAATGTAAATCTTCTTAATTGTGATATGAATATTCAGATCCGAAAGATTCAAGACAAAAGTTCATATTGACACAAAAATAATAATACTTCAAGCATACTAATCAAAGCAATCATGTCTTCTCAAAATAGCATGGCAAAAGAAAGTTCATCCCTACAAAATCATATAGCTAGGCTATGCTTCATTTTCGTCAGACAAAGATGTTCCCAACTTCTATACCCCCGATGACAAGCCAAGCAATTGTTTCATACTTAAATAATCTCAAACTTTTTCAACCTTCACGCAATACATGAGCGTGAGCCATGGATATAGCACTATGGGTGGAATAGAATATGATGATGGGGATTGTGTGGAGAAGACAAAAAGGAGAAAGTCTCACATTGACGAGGCTAATCAACAGGCTATGGAGATGCCCATCAATTGATGTCAACATGAGGAGTAGGGATTTCCATGCAACGGATGCACTAGAGCTATGAATGCTCAACAAAAGAAAACTAGTGGGTGTGCATCCAACTCGCTTGCTCATGAAGACCTAGGGCATTTGAGGAAGCCCATCGTAGGAATATACAAGCCAAGTTCTATAATGAAAAATTCCCACTAGTATAAAAAGACAACTTATGAGACTCACTACATGAGGAACAAGGTGCTACTTTGAAGCACAAGATATGAGACTCACTACATGAAGAACAAGGTGCTACTTTGAAGCACAAGTGTGGAAAAAGAGATAGTAGCATTGCCCTTTTTTATTTTCTCTTTTTTTCTTTTATTTTCTCTTTTTTGGGGCCTTTATTTTTTTCTTTTTTTGGCCTTTTTTTATTTGGGCAATGCTCTAATAATGATGATCATCACACTTCTATTGATTACAACACAAGGATTACAACTCGAAACTTAGAACAAGATATGACTCTATATGAATGCCTCCGGCGGTGTACCGGGATGGTGCAATGAATCAAGAGTGACATGTATGAAAAATAATGCATGGCGGCTTTGCCACAAATACGATGTCAACTACATGATCATGCAATGGCAATATGACAAAAGTAATGTATGTCATGATGATGATGATGGAAGTTGCATGGCAATATATCTCGGAATGGCTATGGAAATGCCATGATAGGTAGGTATGGTGGCTGTTTTGAGGAAGATATAATGAGGTTTATGTGTGATAGAGCGTATCGTATCACTGGGTTTGGATGCATCGGCGAAGTTTGCACCAACTCTCAAGGTGAGAAAGGGCAATGCACGGTACCGAAGAGGCTAGCAAAGGCGGAAAGGTGAGAGTGCGTATAATCCATGGACTCAACATTAGTCAAAAGAACTCATATACTTATTGCAAAAATTTAGAAGTCATCAAAAATCAAGTACTACGTGCATGCTCCTAGGGGGATAGATTGGTAGGAAAAGACCATCGCTCGTCCCCGACCGCCACTCATAAGGATGCACAAGCCAGGTGCACTTCATGTTTCAAATTTGTTACACAACTTTAACCATACGTGCATGCTACGGGACTTGCAAACTTCAACACAAGCATTTCTCAAATTCACAATTACCCAACTAGCACGACTTTGATATTATCACCTCCATATCTCAAAACAATTATCAAGCATCAAACTTATCTTAGTATTCAATTCACTCAAAAGAAAGTTCCACATATCTTGAATACCAAGTACATTAACATTAAGCAAATTACCATGCTATTAACAACTCTCAAAATAATCTAAGTGAAGCATGAGAGTTCATCTATTTCTTCAAAATAAAACTACAACCATGCTCTAAAAGGTATAAGTGATGCACTAGAGCAAATGACAAACTACTCCGAAAGATATAAGTGAAGGTCAATGAGTAGCTAAATAATTATGCAACTATGCGAAGACTCTCTCTCATTTAATAATTTCAAATCTTGATACTTTATTCAAACAGCAAGAAAAGCTAAAGAAAACTACATTGCAAGGATAGCACAACTCATGTGAAGAAGCAAAAACTTAGGCTCAACCGATACTAACCGATAGTTGTTGAAGAAGAAAGGTGGGATGCCTACCGGGGCATCCCCAAGCTTAGATGCTTGAGACTTCTTGAAATATTATCTTGGGGTGCCTTGGGCATCCCCAATCTTGAACTTTTGTGTCTCCTTAATTCATCTCACATCATGGTTTCTCTTTTTATCAAAAGCTTCATTCACAACAAACTCAACAAGAACTCGTGAGATAGGTTAGTATAAACCAATGCAAAACCTTATCATTTTCTACTGTAACAAATCACTAAAATTATTATTCAACATTGCATACTAAATGCCTCTGCATATGTAATACTCCTATCCTCAAATAGAATCATTAAACAAACAAACATATGCAAACAATGCAAACATAACAGCAATCTGCCAAAACAGTACAGTCTGTAAAGAATGCAAGAGTATCAATACTTCCCTAACTCCAAAAATTATGAACTAAACTTCCCACTGTAATAAATTTATCAGATCTCAATATGCAAAAAGATTCAACATTATATCACTCTCTGACTTTTCTAGGGAATTTTTGCAACAGCGGTAAACTTTCTGTTTTCAAACAGCAACATGCAAACTAGCAAAATAAGCATGGCAAAGGCTATCATTGACTTTTTTATTGAAACTAAAGATTCAAAACACTATTCTAACTAACAGCAAGCAAAAACTAACAAAAGAAAATGATGCTCCCAGAAAAACACATATCATGTGGTGAATAAAAATATAGCTCCAAGTAAAGTTACCGATGAACGAAGACGAAAGAGGGGATGCCTTCTGGGGAATCCCCAAGCTTAGGCTCTTGGTTGTCCTTGAATATTATCTTGGGGTGCCTTGAGCATCCCCAAGCTTAGGCTCTTGCCACTCCTTATTCCATAGTCCATCGAATCCATACCCAAAACTTGAAAACTCCACAACACAAAACTCAACAGAAAACTCGTAAGCTCCGTTAGCAAAAGAAAACAAAACACCACTTCAGGGTACTGTAATGAACTCATTCTTTATTTATATTGGTGTTAAACCTACTGTATTCCAACTTCTGTATGGTTTATAAACTATTTTACTAGCCATAGATTCATCAAAATAAGCAAACAACACAATGAAAATAGAATCTGTCAAAAACAGAACAGTCTGTAGTAATCTGTAACTAACGCAAACTTCTGGAACTCCAAAAATCCTACAAAATTAGGAAGTCCTCATAAATTTGTGTACCAATCCAAAGAAAAAAGAATCAGATCAGAAGCACGTTTATGTGAATTAACAAAACTAATTTACTGGGTGCAAAAGTTTCTGATTTTCAGCAGGATCAACACAACTATCACCGTAAGCCATCCTAAAGGTCTTACTTGGCACTTTATTGAAACAAAAGTTATAAAACATGATTACTACAGTAGCATAATCATGTGGACACACAAAAACAGTAAGGATAAATATTGGGTTGTCTCCCAACAAGCGCTTTTCTTTAATGCCTTTTAGCTAGGCATGATGATGACAATGATGCTCACATAAAAGATAAGAATTGAAACAAAAAGAGAGCATCATGAAGAATATGACTAGCACATTTAAGTCTAACCCACTTCCCATGCATAGGGATTTTGTGAGAAAACAATTTATGGAAACAATAATCAACTAGCATAGGAAGGTAACACAAGCATAACTTCAAGAATTTAAACACATAGGGAGGAAACTTGACATTATTGCAATTCCTACAAGCATATATTCCTCCCTCATAATAATTTTCAGTAGCATCATGAATAAATTCAACAATATAACCAGCACCTAAAGCATTCTTTTCATGACCTACAAGCATAGAAAATTTACTACTCTCCTCATAAGCAAAATTCTTCTCATGAATAGTAGTGGGAGCAAACTCAACAAAATAACTATCATATGATTGAAAATTAAGATCAAGATGACAAGTTTCATGGTTATCATTATTCTTTAAAGCATACGTGTCATCACAATAATCATCATAGATAGGAGGCATGCTTTCATCATAGTAAATTTGCTCATCAAAGCTTGGGGGACAAAAAATATCATCTTCATCAAACATAGCTTCCCCAAGCTTGTGGCTTTGCATATCATTAGCATCATGGATATTCAAGGAATTCATACTAACAACATTGCAATCATGCTCATCATTCAAGGATTTAGTGCCAAACAATTTAGAGATTTCTTCTTCTAGCACTTCAGCACAATTATCCTTTCCATCATACTCACGAAAGATATTAAAAAGGTGAAGCGTATGAGACAAACTTAACTCCTTTTTTTTGTAATTTTCTTTAATAAACTAGACTAGTGCTAAAACAAGAAACAAAAAGATTCAATTGCAAGATCTAAAGATATACCTTCAAGCGCTAACCTCCCCGGCAACGGCGCCAGAAAAGAGCTTGATGTCTACTACACAACCTTCTTCTTGTAGACGTTGTTGGGCCTGCAAGTGCACAGGTTTGTAGGACAGTAGCAAATTTCCCTCAAGTGGATGACCTAAGGTTTATCAATCCGTAGGAGGCGTAGGATGAAGATGGTCTCTCTCAAACAACCCTGCAACCAAATAACAAAAAGTCTCTTGTGTCCCCAACACACCCAATACAATGGCAAATTGTATATGTGCACTAGTTCGGCGAAGACATGGTGATACAAGTGCAAAATAGATGGTAGATATAGCTATTTGTAATCTGAAATAATAAAAACAGCAAGGTAACAAGTGGTAAAAGTGAGCGTAAACGGTATTGCAATGATAGGAAACAAGGCCTAGGGTTCATACTTTCACTAGTGCAAGTTCTCTCAACAATAATAACATAGAAAGATCATATAACAAGCCCTCAACATGCAACAAAGAGTCACTCTGAAGCCACTAATAGCGGAGAACAAACGTAGAGATTATGGTAGGGTACGAAACCACCTCAAAGTTATTCTTTCAGATCAATCTATAAAAGAGTTCGTACTAGAATAACACCTTAAGATACAAATCAACCAAAACCATAATGTCACCTAGATACTCCATTGTCACCTCAAGTATCCGTGGGCATGATTATACGATATGCATCACACAATCTTAGATTCATCCAACCAACATAAAAGTACTTCAAAGAGTGCCCCAAAGTTTCTACCGGAGAGTCAAGAACGTGTGCCAACCCCTATGCATAGGTTCCCAATGTCACGAAACCCGCAAGTTGATCACAAAAACATACATCAAGTGGCACATGGTATCCCATTGTCACCACAGATAATCACGGCAAGACATACATCAAGTGTTCTCATAAAAGACTCAATCCGATAAGATAACTTCAAAGGTGAAACTCAATTCATCACAAGAGAGTAGAGGGGGAGAAACATCATAAGATCCAACTACAATAGCAAAGCTCGGGATACATCAAGATCATGCCATAGAGGAACACGAGAGAGAGAACACGAGAGTGAGAGAGATTAAACACATAGCTACTGGTACATACCCTCAGCCCCGAGGGTGAACTACTCCCTCCTCGTCATGGATAGCGCCGGGATGATGAAGATGGCCACCGGTGATGGGATCCCCCTCCGGCAGGGCGCCGGAACAGGGTCCTGATTGGTTTTTGGTTGCTACAGAGGCTTGCGGTGGTGGAACTCCCGATCTATTTTCTGTTCTGGAAATTTTAGGGTACGTAGGTATATATGGGTGCAGGGGGTACGTCGATGGACCTCCGGGGTGCTCACGAGGTAGGGGGCGCTCCCAGGGGGCGCCCCCACCCTCATGGGCAGCCCGGGACTCCCCTGACGTGCACTCCAAGCCCATCTGGTTGGTTTCCTTCCAAAATTAACTTCTCTAGTTGATTTCGTTCCGTTTTGACTCCGTCTGATATTCCTTTTCCTCGAAACACTGAAATAGGCATAAAACAGCAAATCTAGGCTGGGCATCCGGTTAATAGGTTAGTCCCAAAAATAATATAAAAGTGGATAATAAAGCCCAATATTGCCTAAAACAGTAGGTAAAGTAGCATGGAGCAATCAAAAACTATAGATACGTTGGAGACGTATCAATATGCATTAAGGATCTGAACATATGATCTTCCACCAAGTAAACCAATTAGCAACAACTACAAGGAGTAATCAACACTACTAGCAACCCACAGGTACCAATTTGTGGTTTTAGATACAAGATTGGATACAAGAGATGAACTAGGGTTTGAGAGGAGATGGTGCTGGTGAAGATGTTGATGGAGATTGACCCCCTCCCGATGAGAGGATCGTTGGTGATGATTTCCCCCTCCCAGAGGGAAGTTTCCTCGGCAGAACAGCACTGCCGGAGATCTAGATTGGTTCCACCAAGGTTCCGCCTCGTGGTGGTGGAGTTTCGTCCCGTAAGCTTGCCTCTGATTTTTTCAAGGGTAAAAGCCTTCATATAGCAGAATATGGGCACCGGAGGGCCACCAGGGGGCCCAGGAGATAGGGGGCGCGCCTAGTAGGGGTGGGCGGGCCCCCACCCTCCTGGCCAGGGTGTGGGCCCCCTCTGTTCTTTCTTCGCTCAATAATTCTTATTAATTCCAAAAATAGCTTTCGTGGAGTTTCAGGACTTTTTGAGCTGTGTAGAATAGGTTTCCAATATTTGCTCCTTTTCCAGTCAGAATTCCAGCTGCCGGCATTCCCCCTCTTCATGGTAAACCTTGTAAAATAAGAGAGATTAGCCATAAGTATTGAGATATAATGTGTAATAACAGCCCATAATGCAATAAATATCGATATAAAAGCATGATGCAAAATGTACGTATCAACTCCCCCAAGCTTAGACCTCGCTTGTCCTCAAGCGGAAGCCGAAATCGAAAAATATGTCCACGTGTTTAGAGATAGAGGTGTCGATAAAAATAAAATACGGACATGAGGGCATCATGATCATTCTCATAACAGCAATATAAATAGATTTTATCATATGATTTCCTATGCTCAAGTAACGATCAATTCACAATGTCAAGTATGGTTCAGAAACTTCATTGGGAACTAACAAACTAAAATCTCAGTCATTGAAGCAATTGCAATTTATCATAACATCAGAAAGAGTCAAGAATATAGCCTTTCAGCAAGTCCACATACTCAACTATCATGTAGTCTTCTACAATTGTTAACACTCATGCAATACTTGTGGTTATGGAGTTTCAACCGGACACTGAGAAAGATAGGGACTTATTGTGTTGCATCCCAACGTATTCACTTTTGGGTGATGTCAACAATAATAATTCATGCTAACTTACATCCAATTGGATATATATATATATATATATATATATATAGGGTGAGTCTATTATGATAACACCCTTAAGAGTCTTATTCTGCACACCAAACCCTTATTCTGCTAACACCCCACCTCGCCACCTCGAGATGAACCGTACACAGAAACCACCACACCACTCGTGCAAGGTGCAACCCCACCCACCCGAGCAGCCGCCCCCACCCCCACACCGACCACACACGCAACCTCCCACGACCCGACCCCCTTCCTCCAACTTCCTTGTCCCCAACTTGCTCCTCGCACTGCTCCCCCATCGGCTGCTCGCCATACGGCATCCCGCCGGCCGCCCAGAAACTATGCGCCGTCGGCTGCTCCTGCCTACCCCAGCGCGAGCCTGCCCCCTGATTCCTCCGCCTCCCACCCAACCACCAGCGTTGTGCCTCCTCCCGCACACGACCACCAGCGCCCGGATCCGGCCGCCATGAGGCTCCTGCGCCTCCAACAACCGGCTACCGCGCCGGATCCGGTCTCCCCTGGCAACCACCTCCTGCTTCCCCATCTAAATCCAGCGCCTCGGTGACGCCCGCTGCCGGCCACCCCGCGTTGGCCCGCCGCCGGATCGGCGATTTGCCGACCCCTAGGCGTCGTCGGGCTCAAGGTCGCCGGTAGTGCAGCTAGGGTGCACCAGCAGTGTAGTCTGCTCCATGGGCGTCACAGTCCACATTATGTGGTTGACGTCAGCGAGCTCGAGGAGACCCGGCTGAGAGGAGGAGGAGGAGCTTTACCACGTGCAGTCCACAGGAGGAGATCCGGCCGAGAGGAGAAGGACACAGGATGTGCGGGTGTCATGCAATCCACTGGTGGTGCACGAGACCTTCTCCACCGACGGCCACCACCAACGCCAAGCTCCACCATCCCTTCCCCTGCTCTGCCACTCTGCTGTGCGACGAGGATCCCTCCGTGCACTGCGCCCACATCAGCTCTCCCCCAAACGCAGTTCACCTCCCGTTCATGGATTCGTGGATGGTGAGATCTCGTTGACTCTTTTTCTCCGCGTCATGGATCCGACGAGCATTTAGGCTTCGGGGAGAAAATCACATCTCTACCATGATGTGCAGGAACCAGGAGGCCATCTACCTTCCTCTACCGAGCTTCTCTACAGCTAAGCAATGGGAGAGCCTCCTAGTGAGGACTTGCTCTAGCCGTGGGATCTCAACTCCTCCCTCTGTCATGGATCCATGATGGGGCAGCATGGTGATGCAGTTCGGCATGCGCGCGCGTGTAGCACGGTTGTGGCGGCGAGGCAGCTCGTGTAGTGTCCTTCAGGTGGTGGAGCGTTGCCCTTTAGTTCAGAAAAATAATTGTTCAGAATTTGTCGATGATGCAATGCGGTGAGCAATTCAATTGTGTGTTTCCCAGATTTTGACTTTAGCTTGGTTTGTGTGCATAGTGCAGTTTGCTACTATGGGTGGCTGGCATCAACGTGCCTCCAGAAGCAGCTCTCTCCTCAACTCGTTGCAGTTCCCCGGTGGTGGGAGAGAAGTGCACTGCTCTAGGGTGCTCTCCTTTACGGGGGCAGGTGGTCACCCGCTATGGTGCAGCTCAGAAACGTATGCCAGGGGGTTTGGTGCTTTGGCCAGGACGGTGACAAGTGATTTGGCCAGCTCAAAAACTGCAGCGTGGCGTGCAGCTCATCGCGACTCAAATTGCAGCTTGGTATGCGGGGGCTTGTAGTCCGCTCGCTTGGGCGCACCGTTTCTCGTGCAGATTGGTGTGCGTGGTCTCCCACCTCTCCTACAGCCGTGCAGTTCGGCGACCATAGTCGTGCAGTCCGCGGCCACGGCTGTGCAGCTCGGTCAAGCACGCAATGAAGTTCCATCGCGTGCTGTTCGACGAACACGAGTGCACTGTAGCTCCTGGATGGTGAACTGCGGAAGGTGCAGTGCGACTGGCGCACTCTTGAAGTTCAGATTTTTCTTTTTGTGCTTTTTCATATTGCTTTTGGGCACAAACAATGCAGTTTGCCTGGGTCGTCTGTGCGGTGCGGCTAGGTGTCTAGTGCTTGTTTTTTTTCAGGTTTTCAAAGACATCTGTGGTTCGCTCTGAAAAAAAATTCACGTGGGACCACTTGTTTGTAGGAGCAGCTCACTTCAACCGTGTGTGGTTATTAGATTTTCCGGTAGAGGGAATATCTATGCAGTTCATTATAACAAGCAAGCAGTTCCTTTTGTAAAGGAGCAATTTGTAAGGCACACATTTACTTCAGTAAAGTTTTGTTTGATGTAGTTTGGAACACACATTAAAACGGTGTAAAAATGCACTTCATTAGTCTTCCTCCCGGCGGTGAGTGAGGAAAACACGGCGGTGAGTGAGAAAAAGACAACAGAAACATGAAAAAGGTTTAAAAAAAGCCTAAGCTAAAAATAAAATCATGAAGTTTGCTTGCTCGTCTGATGTGGTGCGGTTTTTCATCTGATGCAGTGCGTTTTTCTGTCCGATGCAGTTTACTCGTTGATTTTGAGAACGTAAAAAACAGAGTATCCGCATTTTGGTAGTTTCAAAACTGCTCTTAAACCGTAGAGAATTAGAGAGAGTGTTGTACATGAAAAAGTTGCATCTCGTCGATATCTTTCCAACGGTGTATGATTTGAATTATTCCGACCAGCCGTTTGTAAAAATTTCATGAAAAAACAGCCGTTGCCTCTCGAAGTCAGCCGCACGATTTTCAAAATTAACTCTAAACCGTAAGGAATCTCAAAACCATTTCAACATATGAAAGTTGCGCCTTGTCCGTAGGTTTCCAACGGTGTATGATACGTCTCGTTCCGACAAATGGTTAGAAAACTGGAGTAAAAATAGTACCGAAAATTTCAAAAAAAATGAAAAACAGAGTTGCGCAATTAAGTAAATTTGAAATTGCTCTTAAACCGTAACGAATTAGAGAAAAGTTTACATATGAAAAAGATGCGCCTCGACAATATCTATCCAACGGCGTATCCTTTGCTTCATTCCGACGAGCGGTTTAGAAGAAACTGCAAAAAAATGCTTGCTGCCACTCGTCGTCCGCCGCGCCGTTTTTGAAACTGCTCTTAAACCGCAAGTAATCTCGAAAAGTGTTTAACATGGAGAAGTTGCACCTAATTCATAGCTTTCCAACGGTATATTATACGTCTCGTTCTGATAACGGTTAAAAAACTAGAGCTAAAACAGTACCAGAAAAACACTGCATACAATTTTTTTTGACGCAAAGTTCACTAATCTCTATTGCAGTGCTCGTCGTCAAAATGATGCAGTGCGCTTCTGTTCAGCGTGCAGTGCCGAAGTGGTGTGCAGAATAGTTATTCTGCTAATATTAGCAGAATAGACCGTCTATATATATATATATATATATATATATATATATATATATATATATATATCAAGATCTTTCAAACAGGAGGAGCTTGCCAAAGGATAAAAATGAAAAAGGGAAAGGTGAAGATCACCTTGACTCAAGCATAAAGTAAAAACATAAAGTAAAGGATAGGCCCATCGCAGAGGGGAGCAGAGGTTGTCATGTGCTTTTAGGGTTGGATGCACAAAATCTTAATGCAAAAGAACGCCACTTTATATTGCCACTTGTATATGGACCTTTATTATGCAGTCCGTCGCTTTTATTGTTTCCATAACAAGCTCGTATAAAGCTTATTTTCTCTGCACTAATAAGTCATACATATTTAACTGAGATGACAATAAACTTTAACTGAGATGTGAGAAAACATAAACCATTACGTTGTCTTCCTTGTCCAACATCAACTCTTTTAGCATGTCATACTTAATGAGTGCTCTTAATCATAAAAGATGTCCATGATAATATATTTGCATGTGAAAACTTCTCTTTCCTTATTACTTCCTATTAATTGCAACGATGACCAAAACTATGTTTGTCAACTCTCAACAACTTTTATGCCTCATACTTTCTATGCGTGAAGTCATTACTATCCATAAGATCAACATGAACTCTTTCATTCTTTTTATTCTTTCTACTTTCTCAAGATCATGGCAAGATAGCAAAGCCCTTGAATCAACACTAATCTTTATTATAGATAGCTCACGGACTCGATTACATAAAGAGATCACAAAGCAAAACTCAAAGCTAATTGATACTAGAACTTCAATCTACTAGATCAAGATACTACTAAAAGGATCGAACTAAATAAAACGGTAAAGATAGGAGTGTGATGGTGATACGATACAGGGGCACCTCCCCCAAGCTTGGCAGTTGCCAAGGGGAGTGCCCATACCCATGTGATTATGTCTCCTTCTTCATAGTTGGTGTCGTGATCTTCTTGGCAATGATGCCCCTCAGGATACGATTCTCCTCCTCAAGCTTATTGACTTGTTGTTTGAGGTCCATAATTTCTTTGCGGAGCTTGCCCATAACGGCTAAAGCTCCTTTTACCCAAGAATGTTGCATAGCTTCTGGAGAATAAGTGACACTCTTTTTCATATTTTCATAAGAAAGAAATTTAACATTAGAAGGAATGGCTGAGTTTGGAATAGCTGAGCTTTGTAGTTCCCCCATCATGAATCCTGCTTGGAAGCGAGAGGTGACTTCTTGATCCTCCTCCATGGCATCTATCCTTTTCAGGTCGGCCTCCATCTCATCCTCCGTTGATGGCCCAAAGTGATAAGCATCGCTGTTTGCTCCAAGACCTGGTGTCGGGTGAGACACCCGACTTTCCCCGACTAACTCTTGAGAAGACATCTTGCTCTAAATCTGCAACGGAAACAACTCGAAACAAAAACAGAGGATATTTGCGTGATACGGTGGTCAAAGCCTTCGGGAGATTATATAATGATTTTTTACCAAAATACATAACGTGCAAGAAATCGGAGTCCGGGGGGCACACAAGGTGGCCACAAGACAGGGGGGCATGCCCAGGAAGGGTGGGCGCGCCCTCCACCCTCGTGGAGGCCTCGTGTCCTTCCCGGACTACTTCTTTCTTTCCAAAATTCTTAAATATTCCAAAACGGATAAAAATTGCCATTAGAATTGTTTTGGAGTCGGTTTACTTACCGTACCACATACCTATTCCTTTTCGGAGTCTGGAACGTTCTGGAAAGTGTCCCTTATGTATTCCTCCGGGGTTACGGTCTCAACAATATTAGTTTCAACATTGATAGGATTACCTGAGATATAATGTTTAATTCTTTGACCGTTCACCACCCTCGGACTTGTGCCTTCAAAGTTGTTGATTTTTATGGCACCGGAACGATAGACCTCCTCGATAACGTAAGGACCTTCCCATTTAGAGAGAAGTTTTCCTGCAAAAAATCTTAAAAGAGAGTTGAATAATAACACATAATCACCTACGTTAAACTCACGCTTTTGTATCCTTTGTCATGCCAGCGTTTGACTTTTTCTTTGAATAGCTTGGCATTCTCATAGGCTTGGGTTCTCCATTCATCAAGTGAGCTAATATCAAATAACCTCTTCTCACCGGCAAGTATGAAGTCATAATTGAGCTCTTTAATAGCCCAATATGCTTTATGTTCAAGTTTAAGAGGTAAGTGACATGCTTTTCCATAAACCATCTTATACGGAGACATACCCATAGGATTTTTATATGCAGTTCTATAGGCCCATAATGCATCATCAAGTTTTTTGGACCAGTTCTTTCTAGATCTATTCACAGTCTTTTGCAAAATTAATTTAAGCTCTCTGTTGCTCAACTCTACTTGACCACTAGACTGCGGGTGATAAGGAGATGCGATTCTATGATTAACATCATACTTAGCAAGCATCTTACGGAAAGCACCATGAATAAAATGTGAACCACCATTAGTCATAAGATATCTAGGGACTCCAAACCTCGGGAAAATAACTTCTTTAAGCATTTTAATAGAAGTGTTATGATCAACACTACTAGTTGGAATAGTTTCTACCCACTTAGTAACATAATCAACAGCAACTATAATATGTGTATAACCATTAGAGGCAGGAAAATGTCCCATATAATCAAAGCCCCAAACATCAAATGGTTCAATAACAAGAGAATAATTCATAGGCATTTCTTGATGTCTACTAATATTACCAATTCTTTGACATTCATCACAAGACAAGACAAACTTACGAGCATCTTTGAAGAGAGTAGGCCAATAAAAACCGGATTGCAATACCTTATGTGCAGTTCTATCTCCAGCGTGGTGTCCTCCATATGATTCAGAGTGACACTTGTGTAGGATCTGTTCCCGTTCATGCTCAGGTACACAACGTCTAATAACACCATCTACTCCTTCTTTATAAAGGTGTGGGTTATCCCAGAAGTAATGTCTTAAATCATAAAAGAACTTTTTCTTTTGCTGGTATCTGAAACTAGGTGGTATGAATTTAGCAACAATGTAATTAGCATAATCAGCATACCAAGGAGTAGTACGAGAGGCATTAATGACCGCTAATTGTTCATCAGGAAAGCTATCATCAATAGGTAGTGGGTCATCAAGAACATTCTCTAACCTAGACAAGTTGTCTGCAATGGGGTTCTCAGCTCCCTTTCTATCAATAATATGCAAATCAAATTCTTGGAGCAAGAGAACCCATCTAATAAGTCTAGGATTAGCATCTTTCTTTTCCATAAGATATTTAATAGCAGCATGATCAGTGCGAATAGTAACTTTGGAATCAACAATATAAGGTCTAAACTTATCACAAGCAAACACAACTGCTAAGAACTCTTTTTCAGTAGTAGCATAATTTCTCTAGGTAGTATCAAGAGTCTTACTAGCATACTGGATAACATTCAATTTCTTATCAACTCTTTGCCCTAGAACTGCACCTACAGCATAATCACTAGCATCACACATAATTTCAAAAGGTAAATTCCAATCAGGTGGCTGAACAATAGGTGTAGTGATCAAAGCTTTCTTAAGTATTTCAAATGCTTCTACACAATCATCATCAAAGACAAAAGGAATATCTTTTTGCAATAAATTAGTCAGAGGCCTAGAGATTTTAGAAAAGTCCTTAATGAACCTCCTATAAAAACCAGCATGACCAAGGAAACTTCTTATACCTTTTATGTCCTTGGGACATGGCATCTTTTCAATAGCATCAACTTTAGCTTTATCAACTTCAATACCTCTCTCAGAAATCTTATGCCCCAAAACAATGCCTTCGTTAACCATAAAGTGGCACTTTTCCCAATTCGACACGAGGCTAGTGTCTTCACATCTCTGCAAAACTCGATCAAGGTTGCTCAAGCAATCATCAAAAGAGGATCCATAAACGGAGAAATCATCCATGAATACCTCACAAATCTTTTCACAAAAGTTAGAGAATATAGCCATCATGCATCTTTGAAAGGTAGCAGGTGCATTACATAAACCAAAAGGCATACGTCTATAAGCAAAAGTACCGAAAGGGCAAGTAAAATTAGTTTTTGATTGATCCTTCGCTGACACAGGTATTTGAGAGAAACAAGAATAACCATCTAGAAAGCAAAAATGTGTGTGTTTGGATAATCTTTCTAGCATTTGATCGATAAAAGGTAAAGGGTAATGATCTTTCTTAGTAGCTTTATTTAATTTACGGAAATCAATTACCATCCTATAACTTGTAATAATTCTTTGCGGGATCAATTCATATTTATCATTAGGAACGACGGTAATACCTCCCTTTTTAGTAACACAATGGACAGGGCTTACCCAATCACTATCAGCAACAGGATAAATTATACCTGCCTCAAGGAGCTTTAGTATCTCCTTTCTTACCACTTCTTTCATCTTAGGATTCAATCATTGTTGAGGATCTCTAACTGGTTTGGCATCGTCCTCCAAATTAATTTTGTGTTGGCATAACGTGGGACTAATGCCCTTGAGATCATCCAGAGTATATCCAATAGCAGCACGGTGCTTCTTCAGAGTTTTCAATAATCTTTCTTCTTCTTGCTCTGAAAGGTTAGCACTAATAATAACAGGACGTATTTTCTTTTCATCAAGATAAGCATACTTAAGATTATCAGGTAATGGTTTGAGTTCAAACACGGGATCACCCTTGGGTGGAGGGGGATCCCCTAGGATTTCAACAGGTAGATTGTGTTTCAGAATAGGTTCCTTTTGAAGGAACACTTCATCTATTTCCCTTCTTTTCTTCATAAACATATCATTTTCATGGTCTAGCAAAAATTGTTCTAACGGATCAGTAGGAGGCACGACAATAGAAGCAAGACCAATAATCTCGTCCTTGCTAGGTGATTCTCTATCATGAGGTTGTCTACGAAACTTAGCAAAATTAAACTCATGAGACACATCCTCTAAACCAATTGTAACAGTATCCTTTTCACAATCAATCCTAGCATTAACAGTATTCAAGAAGGGTCTACCAAAAATAATGGGACAAAAATCATCTTGTGGGGAACTAAGAACGAGAAATTCAGCAGGGTATTTAACCTTCCCACATAAGACTTCGACATCTCTAACAATCCCAACTGGTGAAATAGTATCTCTATTGGCAAGCTTGATAGTAACATCAATACCTTCCAATTCAATAGGTGCAATATCATGCATAATTTCTTTATATAAGTCATAGGGTATTGCACTAGCACTAGCACCCATATCACATAAGCCATGATAACAATGATCTCCTATTTTAACAGAAATAACAGGCATGCCTACAACAGGTCTATCTATCTTAGCATCGGGTTTAACAATATTAGCTGTCTCACCACAGAAATAAATAACATGCCCATCTAAATCATCATCCAAAAGATATTTAACCATAGCAATACTAGGTTCAACTTTGATTTGTTCAGGAGGTGTATAAGTCCTAGTATTACTCTTACAAACAACAGTTGAAGTTTTAGCATGATCCTTTATCCTAACAGGAAAAGGAGGTTTCTCAACATAAGTAGTAGGAACAATAGGATCACTATAAGTGATAGTCTTTTCTTCAACTGTAATAGGTGCAACTACTTTTACTTCAATGGGAGGATTATATTTAAACCACTTCTCCTTAGGGAGATCAATGTGAGTAGCAAAAGATTCACAAAAAGAAGCTACTATCTCAGAGTCAAGTCCATATTTAGCGCTAAATCCATGAAAAACATTGGTATCCATAAAAGATTTAACACAATCAAACTTAGGTGTCATACCTGACTCCTTACCATCGTCGGAACCCCAATCTTCAGAGTTGCGTTTAATTCTTTCCAATAAGTCCCATTTGAATTCAATAGTCTTCAGCATATAAGAACCGGCACAAGAAGTATCGAGCATGTTGCGATTATTGGGAGAAAGCCGAGCATAATTTTTTTGGATAATCATTTCTCTTGAGAGCTCATGATTGGGGCATGAATATAACATTGACTTAAGCCTCCCCCAAGCTTGAGCGATGCTTTCTCCTTCGCGAGGCCAGAAATTATATATGTAATTACGATCATGATGAACAAGATGCATAGGATAGAACTTCTGGTGAAATTCCAACTTCAATCGTTTATAATTCCAAGATCCCGTATCATCACATAGCCTATACCATGTCAATGCATCTCCCTTCAAAGATAAAGGGAAAACCTTCCTTTTGACAACATCATCGGGAATACCTGCAAGCTTAAATAATCCACAAACTTCATCCACAAAGATAAGGTGTAAATTGGGATGCAATGTTCCATCTTCTACAAAGGGATTAGCTAGCAGTTTCTCTATCATACCCGAAAGAATCTCGAAGTAAATATTTTCAGTAGGTTCAGTAGGTTGAGCAGCAACTCTTTGCTCTTCTGGTCGGGGTGAAGATACCCCGAACAAGCCCCTCAAAGGATTAGCTTCCATAGTAACAAGTGACAGAAAATTTCAGCACACTATATAAATGTTTCCTTACCAAGTTCCACTCACCAAAGGCGCTTCACTCCCCGGCAACGGCGCCAGAAAAGAGTCTTGATGACCCACAAGTGTAGGGGATCTATCGTAGTCCTTTCGATAAGTAAGAGTGTCGAACCCAACGAGGAGCAGAAGGAAATGACAAGCGGTTTTCAGTAAGGTTTTCTCTGGAAGCACTGAAATTGTAGGTAACAGATAGTTTTGTGATAAGATAAATTATAATGAGTAACAAGCAATGAAAGTAAATAAAGTGAAGCAAGGTGGCCCAATCCTTTTTGTAGCAAAGGACAAGCCTGGACAATTCTTATAATGAGAAAAGAGCTCCCGAGGACACATGGGAATTATCATCAAGCTAGTTTTCATCACGCTCATATGATTCGTGTTCGGTACTTTGATAATTTGATATGTGGGTGGACCAGTGCTTGGGTACTAACCTTACTTGGAAAAGCATCACACTTATGATTAACCCCTATTGCAAGCATCCGCAACTACAAAAGAAGTATTAAGGTAAACCTAACCACAGCATTAGACATATGGATCCAAATCAGCCCCTTACGAAGCAACGCATAAACTAGGGTTTAAGCTTCTATCACTCTAGCAACCCATCATCTACTTATTACTTGCCGATGCCTTCCTCTAGGCCCAAATAATGGTGAAGTGTCATGTACTCGACATTCACATAACACGAATAGAGGAAAGACAACATACATCTCATCAAAATATCGAACGAATACCAAATTCACATGACTACTAATAGCAAGACTTCACCCATGTCCTTAGGAACAAACGTAACTACTCACAAAGCATATTCATGTTCATAATTAGAGGAGTAATAATATGTATTAAGGATCTGAACATATGATCTTCCACCAAGTAAACCAATTAGCATCAACTACGAGTAATCAACACTACTAGCAACCCACAGGTACCAATTTGTGGTTTTAGATACAAGATTGGATACAAGGGATGAACTAGGGTTTGAGAGGAGATGGTGCTGGTGAAGATGTTGATGGAGATTGACCCCCTCCCGATGAGAGGATCGTCGGTGATGATTTCCCCCTCCCGGAGGGAAGTTTCCCCGGCAGAACAGCGATGCCGGAGCTCTAGATTGGTTCCGCCAAGGTTCCGCCTTGTGGCGGCGGAGTTTCATCCCGTAATCTTGCCTCTGATTTTTTCCACGGTAAAAGCCTTCATATAGCAGAATATGGGCATCGGAGGGCCACCAGGGGGGCTAGGAGACAGGGGGCGCGCCCAGTAGGTGTGGGCGCGCCCCCACCCTCCTGGCCAGGGTGTGGGCCCCCTCGTGTGCTTTCTTCGCTCAATAATTCTTATTAATTCCAAAAATAGCTTTCGTGGAGTTCAGGACTTTTGGAGCTGTGTAGAATAGATTTCCAATATTTGCTCCTTTTCCAGCCAGAATTCCAGCTGCCGGCATTCCCCCTCTTCATGGTAAACCTTGTAAAATAAGAGAGAATAGCCATAAGTATTGAGATATAATGTGTAATAACAGCCCATAATGCAATAAATATCAATATAAAAGCAGGATGCAAAATGGACGTATCAGTGACTATAACTTGCAAGATAGGATCAAGAACTCACATATATTCATGAAAACATAATAGGTTCAGATCTGAAATCATGGCACTCGGGCCCTAGTGACAAGCATTAAGCATGGAAAAGTCATAGCAACATCAATCTTAGAACATAATGGATACTAGGGATCAAACCCTAACAAAACTAACTCGATTACATGGTAAATCTCATCCAACCCATCACCGTCCAGCAAGCCTACGATGGGATTACTCACGCACGGCGGTGAGCATCATGAAATTGGTGATGGAGGATGGTTGATGATGACGACGGCGAGGAATTTCCCTCTTCGGAGCCCTGAACGGACTCCAAATCAGCCCTCCTGAGGAAGATTAGGGCTTGGCGGCGGTTCTGTATCGTAAAATGCGATGAATCCTTCTCTCTGATTTTTTCTCCCGGAACGTGAATATATAGAGTTGGAGTTGAGGTCGGTGGAGGTCCAGGGGACCCATGAGGCTGGGGGCGCACCCTGCACCCTTGTGGACAGGGTGTGGGCCCCCCTCTGTTGATTCTTTCGCCAATATTTTTTATTAATTCCAAAACGTGACTCTGTGAAGTTTCAGGTCATTCCGAGAACTTTTATTTCTGCACAAAAATAACACCATGGCAGTTCTGCTGAAAACAATGTCAGTCTGGGTTAGTTCCATTCAAATCATGCAAGTTAGAGTCCAAAACAAGGGCAAAAGTGTTTGGAAAAGTAGATACGTTGGAGACGTATCAATAGAGCATATAGTTGCGACTCAGCTAGCAAGCTCAGTTCCTCATCCTGTAATAAGAGCCACAATATTTAGTGCATTGTAAACTCACAAAGGTAGTTAGAAGGTAATTTCCTTTAGCTTGTGTAATCCCTTCGGGGCCTCCCGGAAGGGAAATCAATATGTAAATTATGTTGTGGAAATGATGTAGTTTCGTGTTTCACTTGGTATTTTTATTTGTGAATTTGGGGGCGAGTTCTTATGGTAGGGATCCTATAGAAGAAACCTCTACTGGTAGTTCTCTGTTTAGCCTTGTGTGGCGTTTGAATGAGAACCTTGTGGTCGTAGAGAAGTGTTCCCTTCGAGTGGAACAGCCTGAGAAGACTGAAGGAATTTACCCCATAAATTTGCAATTAAAAATATCAAGTAAACGAACCTAGCTACATCTGAAACAACATAATGAAAAATATGGTGACTACTGAGTAGGATTTTACACCACTGCGCACACCGTCGGTCATATTGTTGGCCTCGCCAGCCCTTAATAGATCCTGCATTAAAGAAATAACCAGGTTAGAACGTGCAAAATTAAATATTGATGTGAACAGTGAAGTACTATTTCAAATAGTGTACTGAATAGTAAACTATTGTGAATAGTACCATATCTGTTGGCAGAGGGATAGGGGGGCACCGACTTGGGGAGGGGAACTCCATTCAGTGCACCGACCAAGGAGAGGAATCCCCCTCCAACTCCAAATCTTCCCCCAAAGCTTGTCCTACAAGCTAGAGGGCGCCCCACTTTTATTGGGCCCATATGGCCCATTAATTGTCACCAATGTGGCCTTTAGCTAATTCTATTAGCCCATAGCCGCAAAATAAATCCTAGGGAGCTCCCGGTAATTACAAGAACCCTCTCATATTTATATTAGGTCCTCAAAAATTATTTTTGCCTATATAACATTGCCCGATATTCTCCTAGATCCTTTTGGTAACCCCAAAATACTTCTGATTTCTCTCAAAACTATTTCTTCCATTACCAGAACTATTCCGATAATATTTTCTCATGTTCCTAACTCCTATATCACTCAATAAATCATAATCCCTTAAGCATGTGACCCTGTAGGTTTGGTGAAATATATACATCAACAAAACATCCTTTCATTCAGTGATCAACAATGGAACTGTGAACATCCATGTTGATCCCTATACTCACACAAATGATATTCGAGTGAACCTTTGGTTATCATACACTATTCCTTTTGCTTCACGATACATTACAAAACCTGAGGTGAGATATATCGGTATCCCCGTGAGTCATTCACATGCTCACTATACCGGTCTCCTCATTATTGATTTCTTCTTCTTTCTCGTTGTTGTGTTCCGGCATAACTATGAGAAATACTTCACCTGTGTCTAGACTGATGAAGATGGATGCCATCACACCAAGAGGGCCCTAAGAATATCTATCCCTCATTGGACGATCAAATGCCACTCCTGAGCTATCTTGCCCCTTGTCATACTTTCCGATGAACCTTAAGTTGTTGTTATGATTACCCTGCAATGGATAATTTTGGAACAACACCAAAGTGCATCATCTGGTATAAAGTGACTTGATACTCTCATGGTCTAAGGAACCGAGCATACTTCAACTCTCCGTGTTATAGACTATAGACTTACGACGATAACATCTCAAAGTATAACAAACAAGTTGGGTCAATTCAATATGATTGTCCTTCTAACTCCATACTCTCAAAGTTGTCGGCATCCTTGTTACGCTTAACTCATAGCAGTGATCAGGAAAACATAACCATCATGCAACACTTGATCTAGTCCTAGAGGCAAGACTAGAAATCAGTTTTTATCGTTTATTACTCTACACGTGCTTATGAGTTTTTCTCTGAATCACATATTCAAGAATCATAACAGTTATAACATATAATATAAACATCTAATTATAAACATGGAAATAAATAATACAATTATTATTGGCTCTAGGGCATATTTCCAACACGTCTAAAGACACAATATTTCTACGATGTTTGAACGATCTTTATTGCGTTTAATTTTAAAATGTTATTACCCTGTCTGATGAGTGATATTCCTTTATCAAATGTTTTTGTTATCCTTTTTCCTTTCTTTGTTAGAGCTATGTTCAATTATTTAAGCAACCTTCTTTTACAAGCAAACTTCTCCTTTGGGAATACCCTAACAGTATTTTATGTTGTCCAGACAAACTCAGCTCCTGAACACCACATTGAGAACGAAAGTGATGTGCACACGATATGTGCACGCACAAACTGCAGACAACATGATTTGAAGCCACACAAGTTGATAGAATGAGGCAATCCAATGGATAGGTCACCTGTCGTCTGTTCATCGTGCATGAATCCGTTGTGTGCATAGCAGTGCTCCACTGAGAAAGAAAGGGAAGACAAGCGCCTAGGCTTTTATGTTGGGATGATGGCATTTAAGTTCATGCAAGCTACAAAATCTGCCATGGAAAAATTCATGTGTGGCGTACCGTGTCACTTGGGGATGCAAGTGGTGTGGGCTGGTCGATAATAGCACAACAAATTTAGTGTTAATTTGTAGCATTGATGAGCTAATTGGTATTTCGCGGGGTGAAGCGGGATGCGGCTTGCACCTCTATGTGAGTTAAAACCTCATGTTGAAAGATACCACTAAAAGCACAATTATCACAGTAAAGAAACACTATCATGTGCAAAATATTACCATGACATGCTAATAGAATAGTATGGAAAGGTGTCCGCCTAATGGATGATGGATACAAAATCTAGACCAAACAATGCGGTGCTTACTTTTTCATACTTACCATTGCTTACTTAGTGACAATACTTATAATCCTATGTGATGGTTCAGAGACAAGGAGCGATTTTTTATGTACCGACGCAAGTACAACAATAATGAAGATGCACCCAAGATTTCTGAATTTATACGAGAATTTTTTAAAATATTAAGAAATAATTATTTAGTTATGTCTCTGCTCTCTATATGTAATGCTAAATTATAGTCTTTTTCAATATTGCAAATTCCAATATTATTAGGATATCTTTGCTTTATCTTTTTTATAAACATGAATTTCATATTATTTATAATATTAGTCGAGACGTATGTCACACGTGCACGCTTATACTAGTAAAAAGTCAAATAGAGCTCTGGATAAGCGAGATATATGGTTCGCAACGTCCCATGCTATGTAGTTGATGTTTGCCTGTTGTGACCCTCGGGGAGTACACCACAAAAATTATAAAAATGTATTTTCTATCACAAAGTAAAAAGTGTTCTTAATCAGTATGTTAAGGGTCTCTTTGATTAAGGAATTTCCATTACATCTTTGGAGGATTTTTGAGTAATTTTTGCAGGATTAGAATTCTTTACGTTGGCTTTTTTATTTTTGGATTGAATCCTAAGCAATTATTTTGTTACATCCCGTAGAAATTTTAACATCAACTCAAACCTTTTAAAAGATAACCTTTGCTTTTTGCGTGATATAATCAAATATACTCAAATCATGTGGGATTATTTATACATTTATGCAATCTTACGAATCAAAGAGGACCTTACCAGTAATTATTTATGAAAACCTTAAACGGCGAAAGTCAGTCAGGAAGTTTTGCGAGTGAAACCCCCTAAACAGCACGATCTCAGTTTTCACAAAAAGACCAAAAAAAGAACCTTAAAAGAAGGAACCGTCATGACAGTTGGGATCCATTAATTATGCCCATGAATTGAACATCTGTTGTGTTGACCACATGCAAGCAACAAGCAGCCGTTCTTGCTTGCTGCTCATCGCAATCAAATTCCATGGAGCTAAGCGCAGCCACCCTCCTCTTCCTCTCCCTCCTCTCAGTGATCATTCTCTTTTCCTTGCTTGGCCGCAAACCAACACCAAGTTCAAGGAAGAGGCAGCCTCCCGGCCCACGGCGTCTCCCCTTTATCGGAAGCCTCCTCCACCTCCTGACGGCGACGCTGCAGGTCACTCTCCGGGACCTGGCCAGGAAGCACGGCCCGGTGATGTTGAAAATATGAGCAAATTACTACGAGATTTAATCCGATGAACAAAAGATAATTAATGACAGCAATAGCAGAGATTAAACTAATCATGCAAACTAGCACAGTAGATGAACAGTTCACATCTAGGGCACATACTAGAAACATGAATTCTACCATGATCTCGAACAGGAAGGATAGAATCACATACGGTGCAGCGGGAGCAGCACCGCCGGCGTTGACGTTGTCGCCCATGTCGTTGAGGATGAGGTTGCCGAGGTCGGGGAAGAAGTCGTCGCTCATTCAAAAGGGTCTGAGTGAGATGGATCTTGGAAGTCTGGTTTTTGATTGGATAGTGATCTCGGGCACGAGTGGTTGATCTTCGCGGTCCGTGAATGGCCATGGAAAGGAGTATTGATGTCGCGCGAGTGCGCTCCCCAAAAACCTGATCGCCCCTTTCCCGTACAGGATCACGAGAGGCGGGGTTCTGGAGGCTTGCTGTCCCTTCTCCCAGTGCACGCGGAAAGGAGGGATGGAGAAGACTTGCTTGGCGGCGCAATGATCTGGAACGGTGGTGAGAAACCATACGAAGCGGCGACAGCTAGGGTAGACGTCTGCCTGACTATATAGTGCGGGTCAGGCGGCATAGCTCGGTCCTCGGCTCGGCTCAATCCCGCAACCCGTGGCGTGTCGTGACGAGGCGAGCGAGGAGGAGCGCACGTGTAGGTCTCCTCTTCTCATGCTCATACAAGTGGTAGAAAAGCTTACCTTATAAAGAGGTGCAACTCTCTCTCAACTTCCGGGGTGGGACTAAACTTTAGTCTCACTCACTCCACTCACATGTGTGCATGAATGAGCCAAGAGAATTTCAGAATTTTAGTTGGGCTTTGGGTCAAAGGCCTACTAGCAAAATTTTAACAATCCCCCACAAAGTCTCATGGGCACATCTCATCATTTAGTTCCAAAACATTGTTTATATACCGGTGCTTAGTGGAGACTGTGAAGTTCAACTTCCACTTAGAGTTTTATACTACACTAGATCACAACTTGAATAGTGGACTATGCCTTGAACTACAAGTTTTCTGCGAAACTACTTTCACACAAATTCTTGACCGATACTGGGCTGCCGCAAGGCTTCCCCACGGGTGGAGCGTATACGTCATACTCCAGGGCCTTTCATGAATTTATTAGAGAACACCCAATTCTCACAGACTGCAACGTTAATAGTCAAACTCATATAGGTGTGTTCCTCAGAAGATGCTCCGCGGGACAACATCTCTGCTTACTCAAATAAGCCACTTGGAACACATTAAGATAAATATCAACCTGCCATGCAGATCAGGAGAGTATTGCATCTACACGGAGTGGGATAATTAAAATAGGGATACTCTCCTCTCAGCTGACCAACAGCTTGTCTCCCACTTCTACTTCATGGGATCTCCGATCACATAGAGTGGGTTACCACTATGGACAACTCATGCAGTGGGTCTCAAGCCCATCTCTGTTGATGCATTATCTATCACATTACGTGATAAACCCTTTGTGAAGGGATCTGCCAAGTTTTTTGTTGTTTGGATATAATCCAACATAATAACTCCGGAGTTCCTCAATTTTCTGATAGATTTTAGTCTCCTCTTCACATGCCTTGAGGACTTCATATTGTCCTTAGAACTGTTTATCTTGACGATCATAGTTTGATTATCACAGTTCATCAGGATAGGGGGTATTGGTTTTTCAACCATAGGTAAGTCCATCAATAGCTCATGAAGCCACTCTGCTTCAACAGTGGCAGCGTCTAACGCTGTGAGTTCTGCTTACATAGTTAACCTCGTTAAGATGGTCTGCTTGCAAGACTTCCAGGAAACAGCGCCACCACCAAGTGTAAAATCATAACCACTTGTGGCCTTAATCCCATAAGCATCAGATATCCAGTTCGAGTCACTATTGTTGGGGAACGTAGTAATTTCAAAAAAATTCCTACGCACACGCAAGATCATGGTGATGCATAGCAACGAGAGGGGAAAGTGTTGTCCACGTACCCTCGTAGATCGAAAGCAGAAGCTTAGCACAACGCGGTTGATGTAGTCGTACGTCTTCACGATCCGACCGATCAAGTACCGAACGCACGGCACCTCCGAGTTCAGCACATGTTCAACTCGATGACGTCCCTTGAACTCCGATCCAGCCAAGCTTTGAGGGAGAGTTTCGTCAACACGACAGCGTGGTGACGATGATGATGTTCTACCAATGTAGGGCTTCGCCTAAGCACTGCTACGATATTATCGAGGTGGATTATGGTGGAGGGGGCACCGTACACGGCTAAGAGATCCAAGGGATCAATTGTTGTGTCTATGGGGTGCCCCCTTCCTTTGTATATAAATGAGGGGAGGGGAGGGCCGGCCAGGACGAGGAGGCACGCCCAAGGGGGGGAGTCCTACTCCCACCGGGAGTAGGACTCCTCCTTTTTCCTATTTGGATAGGGGGAGGGAAGGAAGAGGAAGGAGGGAGGAAGGAAAGGGGGGGCCCTTCCAATTCGGATTGGGCTTGGGGGGGGGCTCCCTTGCTCCTTTCCCCTCCTTTCCACTAAAGCCCATTAAGGCCCATATACCTCCCGGGGGGTTCCGATAACCTCCTGGTGCTCCGGTATTATCCCGATCTCACCCAGAACCATTCCGGTGTCCAAATATAGTCGTCTGATATATCGATCTTTATGTCTCGACCATTTCGAGACTCCTCATCATGTCCGTGATCACATCCGGGACTCCGAACTACCTTCGGTACATCAAAACACATAAACTCATAATATAACCGTCATCGAACTTTAAGCGTGCAGACCCTACGGGTTCGAGAACTATGTAGACATGACCGAGACACATCTCCGGTCAATAACCAATAGCGGAACCTAGATGCTCATATTGGCTCCCACATATTCTACAGAGATCTTTATTGGTCAAACCGCATAACAACATACGTTGTTCCCTTTGTCATCGGTATGTTACTTGCCCGAGATTCGATCATCGGTATCTCAATACCTAGTTCAATCTTGTTACCGGCAAGTCTCTTTACTCGTTACGTAATGCATCATCCCATAACTAACTCATTAGCTACATTGCTTGCAAGGCTTATAGTGATGTGCATTACCGAGAGGGCCCAAAGATACCTCTCCAACAATCGGAGTGACAAATCCTAATCTCGAAATACGTCAACTCAACAAGTACCTTCGGAGACACCTGTAGAGCACCTTTATAATCACCTAGTTACATTGTGACGTTTGGTAGCACACAAAGTGTTCCGCCGGTAAGCGGGAGTTACATAATCTCATAGTCATAGGAACATGTATAAGTCATGAAGAAAGCAATAGCAACATACTAAACGATCAAGTGCTAAGCTAACGAAATGGTTCAAGTCAATCACATCATTCTTCTAATGATGTGATCCCACTGATCAAATGATAACTCATATCCATGGTTAGGAAACTTAACCATCTTTGATCAATGAGCTAGTCAAGTAGAGGCATACTAGTGACACTATGTTTGTCTATGTATTCACACATGTATTATGTTTCCAGTTAATAATTCTAGCATGAATAATAAACATTTATTATGATATGAGGAAATAAATAATAACTTTATTATTGCCTCTAGGGCATATTTCCTTCAACTATAACCCTCCAGTACCCTTGGATACCCGGTGTAGTGAATCCGATAGCTCGCAGTGCCCTTCAAGTAGCGCATAACTCTCTCAAGCGTACACCAATGATCATCTCCCGGTTTTGACACAAACCGACTCAGCTTGCTCACAGCAAAAGAGATGTCAGGCCTCGTGGCACTCGCCAATACATAAGCGAGCCAATAATCTGAGAATACCTCAGTTGATCTCTAGCAATCCGTCGATTCTTTCAAAGCAACACACTAGCATCATATGGAGTTGGAGAAGGTGTGCAGTCGCTATACCCAAAACGACTCAAGACCTTTTCCACATAGTGAGACTGAAGAAGTGTGATCCCACCATTCTCATCTCTCAACAGCTTGATGTTCAAGATAACATCAGCTACTCCTAGATCCTTCATCTCAAAACAGCGAGATAGGAAATCCTTAACCTCCTTGATTAGATCAAGTTTGGTTCCAAAGATCAGTATGTCATCGACATACAGACAAAGAATAACTCCTTCGCCCCCACCATGGCGATAGTACACATACTTGTCACCATCATTTACTACAAAGCCGGCAACAGTTAATGTTCTTTCGAACTTCTCATGCCACTCCTTAGGAGCTTGTTTAAGGCCATATAACGACTTTAATAACTTGCACACCTTTCCTTCCTGACCAGGTACTACAAAACCATCTGGCTGATCCATGTAGATTTCCTCCTTCAACTCTCCATTGAGGAAAGTCGTCTTAACGTCCATTTGATGAACGAGAAGACCATGTGAGGCAGCTAGCGATAGTAGCACCCGAATTGTGGTCAGTCTAGCCACGGGTGACTAAGTATCAAAGAAGTCTTCACCTTCTTTCTGGGTATAACCCTTAGCCACAGGTCGTGCCTTGTACTTTTCAATCATACCATCGGGTCTAAGCTTCTTCTTGAACACCCACTTACATCCTACAGGTTTGCACCCATAAGGACGGCCAGTGATCTCCCAGGTTCCGTTAGCCAAGATGGAATCCATCTCGTTACGAACAACTTCCTTCCAGTAGTCAGCATCAGGAGATGCATAGGCTTCTGAAATAGTCTTGGGTGTGTCATCCACAAGGTACACAATGAAATCATCACCAAAGGACTTTGCAGTCCTCTGTCTCTTACTCCTTATAGGAGTTTCATTGTCACCCTCAACAGGATTCTCAATGTGTTCCATCGCAATGGTGGGTTCAGGATTTACAGTGAGTTCCTCACTAGATGGAGTAGGTTTCTCCTGATTTGATGAACTCGACATATCCTTCATAGGAAATATGTCCTCAAAGAAAGTTGCATCATTAGACTCCATAATCGTACCAACATGCATGTCGGATACCTCAGATTTTATTATCAAAAATCTATAGCCAATGCTATGAAAAGCATAGCCCAGAAGAACACAATCTACGGTTTTTGGTCCAAGCTTGCGCTTCTTGGGAATTGGTATATTGACTTTACCAAACAACCCCAAGAACATAGGTAAGAGAGTTTTAACCTTTTCCTTTCCCATTCCTCAAATGGAGTCATGGTCTTATGCTTTGTGGGAACTCGGTTTAGGACATGACACGCAGTCATTAGCGCCTCCCCCCACCATTCCTTGGAAAGACCTGATGTGTCTAACATGGCGTTAACCAAATCAGTTAGAGTTCGGTTCTTTCTTTCGGCCACCCCATTAGAGTGAGGTGAGTAGTGAGGCGTCCTCTCATGGATTATACCATGTTCTGCACAAAACAAATCAAATTCATTGGAAAAATACTCTCCACCATGATCGGACCTTAGCCGTTTAATTTTCCGGTCAAGTTGGTTCTCCGCTTCAGCTTTATAGTTTTTGAAGAAAGTTAAAGCCTCATCTTTTGATTTCAGAAGATACACATAACAATATCTAGAGGAGTCGTCAATCAGCGTCATGAAATATCTCTTTCCACCTTTCGTCAACACACCATTCATCTCACAAAGATCAGAATGTATAAGCTCTAGTGGCGCCAAGTCTCTTGCCTCTGCAGTCTTATGGGACTTGCGAGGTTGCTTAGCTTGCACACATACTTGGCACTTGGAGCCTTTGACAGTAGGGATTTTCAGAATTAAATTCATATTGGCTAGCCGCGTCATGCAACCAAAGTTAATATGACAGAGTCGTGAATGCCAAATATCCGACTCATTATTGTGGCAAACATTACTAATAACTTTAGTGCAAATATCTGACAAAGATAGGTGGAACAAGCCGCCGCACTCATAGCCTTTTCCAACAAATTGTCCACACTTGGAAATTACAACTTTATTGGACTCAAACACCAACTTAAAACCATCTCGACATAAACGGGGACCGCTAATGAGATTTTTATTGATGGACGGCACATGATGAACATTCTTCAGACGCACGGTCTTGCCCGAAGTAAACTTCAGATCGACCATACCGACACCTCGAATGATGGCATGTGACCTGTTCCCCATCAGCACGGGAGAAGTCCCTGTGACCTGGTAAGAAGAAAACATAGAGGCGTCAGCACAAACATATACATTGGCACCGGTGTCAATTAACCAATTAGGAGATTGAAATACTGAAAGGATGGTCGGAAGAATACCGTACCCAGATTCCTTCATATCAGTATCACTGATGACAACATTAGCGGACTTGCCGCTCTTCTCATGTTCGCGCTCCTCAAAGCGGTTAGGACACTTCGGAGCCCAGTGATTAGGATCACCGCAGACATGGCAAAGTCCCTTCCCCTTCTCGTGAGAATTCTTCTTGAAGTTGGTAGAATGAGATGGCTTGTTCTTTGTATCAAACTTGCCTTTTCCCTGAGTTTTGTTCTTGTTGTTTTTGAACTTGTTGGGCTGGAAGTTCTTCTTCTGTACTATGTGGGCACTAGAAGCTCCCTCGGTAACTCGAGCACGTATGTCCTTTGCTCTCTCCTTCTCTTCAACATCAAGAGTACCAATGAGATCCACAACGGAAAACTCTTGTCTCTTGTGTTTCAGAGAAGTAGCAAAATTGTTCCACGAAGGTGGAAGCTTGGCAATGATGCCTCCGGCAACAAATTTGTCCGGCAATACACACTTGAAGTACTCAAGTTCTTTTGCGAGGGACCGTATCTCATGAGCTTGTTGTACAACAGAGCGCTCATCAGTCATCTTGTATTCATAGAATTGCTCCATGACGTACAACTCGTTGCCGGCATCCGAGGCATCAAACTTGGTCTCGAGCGCAGCCCACATGTCCTTGCCGTTGTCAAACGACATATACAAGTCCACAATGGAGTCATCAAGAACACCCAGAAGTGCGCCTTTAAAGAGAGTATCGATCTTCTCAAAAGTTTTCAGTTGTGCTAGATTAAGATCGCCCTTAGGCTTGCCCTTGATGGCGTCATAGCAGCCCATGGTCTGAAACCAGTAGACTGCTCTCGTGCCCCACCTCTTATACTGCGCCCCCGTAAAGGCAGGCGGCTTCAAATGCGCAGCAAAACCACTCGGAGCAAATTGCCTATAATCAGGTTTTTGGATTGTTGAAAATATGAGCAAATTACTACGAGATTTAATCTGAATGAACAAAAGATAATTCATGACAACAATAGCAGAGATTAAACTAATCATGCAAACTAGCACAATAGATGAACAGATCACATCTAGGGCACATAATAGAAACATGAATTCTACCACGATCTCGAACAGGAAGGATAGAATCGTTGATGTTGTCGCCCATGTCGTCGAGGATGAGGTTGCCGAGGTCGGGGAAGAAGTCGTCATTCGCGAAGTCCTCGGCTCGGCTCAATCCCGTCACCGAATGTTGCCTTTGCGGTGATCGTGTTCGTGCACGACACGAGCAGCAAAAATATAGACAACGTGCATAGCTCTGTCCTTAGCTCGCTTCAATCCCGCAACCCACGGCGCGGCGTGGCGAGGTGAGCGAGGAGGAGCGCACGTGTAGGTCTCCTCTTCTCATGCTCATACAAGTGGTAGAAAAGCTTACCTTATAAAGAGGTGCAACTCTCTCTCAACTTCCGGGGTGGGACTAAATTTTAGTCTCACTTACTCCACTCACATGTATGCATGAATGGGCCAAGAGAATTTCAGAATTTTAGTTGGGCTTTGGGCCAAAGGCCTACTAGCAAAATTCCAACAGCTGATGTGCCTGCGGCTGGGCCAGGTCGACACCGTCGTGATCTCCTCGCCGGCGGCGGGAGAGGAGGTGCTCCAGGACAACAACCTCAACTTCGCATCGCGGCTGAGCCTTCTGTCCATGGAGACCGTGTGCTACGGGAACACTGACATCGCCTTTGCGCCATACGGCGCATACTGGAGGACGTTGTGAAGGCTCTGCGTGGTGGAGCTCCTGAGTGCATGGAAGGTGAGGCAGTTCGCGCCCATCAGGGACAGCGAGACCCTGTCCCTCATCAGTAATATCCGCGCCGCCGCCGGCGGAAGCGGCGAACCGGTCAATCTCGGGAAGCTGCTCGTGTCGTGCACGAACACGATCACCGCAAAGGTGACGTTCGGCGATGGGTGCGACGCCGAGCTCCAAGAGCGCTTCTTGTCTGTGATCTGGGTCGTGCTCGACACCAGCGGCAGGTTCTGCATCGGGGACCTCTTCCCGTCCTTGCGGTTCATGGACATCGTCACTGGGCTGCAACGCCGGCTCTGGCAGGCGCGCGGGCAGCTCGACGACGTCTTCAACAGGATCATCGCTGGGTGCGAGGCGCAACGACAGGAAAAGGAGACCGCAGCAACGACCGGAGACAATGATCTTCTGAGCGTCATGCTTAGGATCAAGGAGGAGGGGGAGCTTGAGTTCCCCATTGGCACTACAAACATCAAGGCAATCATAGTGGTAAGAGCATCTCTAGCAGACCCCTTAAACCGCGACGTGGAAACCGCGTTTTAAAGATTGATTTTAGCTGCAGCCGAACAGATCTCTCAAACTTAAACTGTAGAACCAAATATTCACTTATATTTTTTCTCCATGACTTCTTCTTCCTCTTGTTCATGCCCATGGTCAGTTAGCTTGTTCCCATGAAATCAATGGACAGCGCACGAAACGACCAAATACGGAGCCCCGGCAGCCAAATACAAAATGCACTAAGCTCCAAGCTGCCAATCCAAGAGCTAGCTAGCCCCTTTGTCGGGGTAGCCAGACCTAGCTAGCTAGCTAGCTCAGCTCGAATCGATCCAGGAGGTAGGTAGCTAGCTCCTCCGCCGCCGTAACAAGATATGCCGTAGGGCGGGCGGCCGGCTGCCGGGGAACCGGGGCGACGCGGACGGCGGACGCGGACGGGCTGCCGGCATCCAGGGACGGGCAGGGCGGCGTCTGGGGCGTTATCGATGGGACGCGGAAGTTTTCGTGGCAGTTGGGCTCTCATCAACTTTTCTCCCAATATAGGGCACCGTAGAAGAGGACGCGAAAACTGTATTTCTGCGGATCGGAACAAGTTCTTTTACCAAGAGTTAGGATCGAAGGTGTATAAGGGGGTTGTTCGTGCTACTTTTTCCGCTTGATACTGAAAACTAACGATTTTACAGTTCTGTGGGATATAAGGGGTCTGCTAGAGATGGTCTTGCTGAAGGTCGGCCTGCTCTCCCAATTGTTTCTCAAAGAGTTAGGACTATCACCGAAAAATGTATGTGTGCAATATCCAAAATTATGTGAATCTGAGTGAAAAAATATTTTGGGTAAGTTAATTTTCTGGGCCATCAGATTAAAATCCTTCTTTCTTCTTCCTTCACCTTTCTTCCATTCCCAACTGTTCGTCCTCTCACAATATTAAATTATACAAATTGCAAACTGAGTCAACTTACATGTACCTATTTTGCTAATATTGATACCATTAGTCGAATTAACTATCATGGTTTCCTAATAGGACTTGTTCACGGCAGGGACGGAAATAACATCGTCAATAGTCGAGTGGATCATGTCGGAGCTCATGAGAAACCCAGCGGTGATGGCTAAGACACAAGCAGAGGTGCGACAAACATTGGACAACAAGAGTCCAGAAGATCATGGGGGCCGCATGGACAAGCTGGAATGTACAAAGATGGTGATCAAGGAGGACATGCGGTTGCACCCGGTGGTACCGCTTCTGCTCCCCCGCGTCTGTTGGGATACCTGCAACATTGGTGGATTCGAGGTCTCGAAGGGCTCGAGGATAATGGTTAATGCATGGGCGATAGCAGGGAGTCCTGAGAATTGGAATGACGTGGACGAGTTCAAGCCAGAGAGGTTCAAGGACAACAAAGTGGACTACAACGACACACGTTCATGTACATACCTTTCAGGAGCGGGAGGAGGATGTGCCCTGGCGGTACCTTTGGGCTAGCTGTGTTGGAGCTTCTCCTTGCACGGCTTCTGTACTGCTTTGACTGGAGCCTCTCAGACGAAATTAAGCCGGATGATCTTGATATGGGCATGATAGTCGGCTCTACAACAAGGAGAAGGAACCAACTTCACCTAGTAGCGACGCCGTATAATGTTCCGACGGAAAATCGAGGCTGATCAACGTGTAATTGATGCTTGTGATGATGGATTAACTTTGGCAATTGTGCCCATGTGGGATTAAGGCCTTGTTAATTGCATATATGTCCTGATTTGTGAGATTAATATGGTTAAATAGATAATCCAACAAGTAGCTTCATCTAGAGTAAAATTCCCCACCCAACTTGCATGATGTGTGAACTTTAGTCAACCAACCGTGAAAATGCCCACCTGACCAACTAAACTTTGTAAACATGAACCATATGGTTCAAAACACGCCATCCTAGTGAGAAATCGGAATTTTGTCATGTTTATCCCACATATCAATGTCCTATTAGTGAGCATGGATCCTCCTAGTTCCTTCTCCATAAGGATGACCACGTCAGCAACAAGGGCGTGTGTGGCTTGTTCTGAACCATATTGGTGTTCATCACCAAGTCGAGTGGATTTAACGAGCAATTTTAGAGTTCGATGACTCATGTGAGCGCATCATGCAAGTTGAGTGGCCACGAGTAACACAAAAGCAATACTAACTACTACCTCCATTCACAAATATAAGATGTTTTGCATATTTTAATGTGGACTATAGACAGATTGAAATGAATGATCAAACCAATTAAAATGTGTCTATGTACATCCGATTTAGTAAAAATTTAAAACATCTTATGCTTATGAATGGAGGAGTAAAAGTGATAAGAAAGGGAAGTCTACTTTCAAAAGCTTAGGCTCCAAAATGTCAACTACTAGAGTGAAAACTAGTCGACAGTTGATGGATCAGAAATAATCTTTCCTCGTGAATAGCATAGGTTTGTAACTAGTAGTATATATGTCAATAGTTACACCTTCGGGGATATTTTTCTTTACATTTTCCAAACAGCTTGTAAATACATGACTATAATACTAATTTTGCTCATGAAACATCCAGGTTGACGATCAAGAACCAATTATTGTTAGTACTCCAATATGGAGCTTGCTACTCGTGATGTGGGGCCAAGATTTATGAATAGTTTTTGCTCTTGTTTCGGAGGAGGAGCTACAACGACACATGGGGTTTGGTGGGACATTCCAGGAGGCTAAATTTTGTCCTCTAGTATGACACTGCTGTGAAGATTTTCTTTGATTTCCTACGAAAGGAGATAAGGTATTTTATGTTTTCAAATGTCTTGATTGTGCTAGACAACACGATCAACAATATTACTCTATGAACCCTAGGAGCCTGCAAAAGCAGATTGGGCCATCCATCTGTTGGGGAACGTAGCAGAAATTCAAAATTTTCCTACGTGTCACCAAGATCTATCTATGAAGAGACCAGCAACGAGGGGAAGGAGAGTGCATCTACATACCCTTGTAGATCGCTAAGCGAAAGCGTTCAAGTGAACGGGATTGATGGAGTCGTACTCGTCGTGATTCAAATCACCGATGATCCTAGTGCCGAACGGACGGCACCTCCGCGTTCAACACACGTACAGCCCGGTGACGTCTCCCACGCCTTGATCCAGCAAGGAGAGAGGGAGAGGTTGAGGAAGACTCCATCCAACAGCAGCACAACGGCGTGGTGGTGGTGGAGGAGCGTGGCAATCCAGCAGGGCTTCGCCAAGCACCATGGGAGAGGAGGAGTAGGAAGAGAGGTAGGGCTGTGCCAGAACTTCGTGTATAGCTCCCATGCGCCTCCCCACTATATATAGGGGTGGAGGGGCTGGTTTCTTGCCCTCCAAGTCCATTGGGGAGTTGGCCAAGGTGGGAGGAAAGAAATCTCATTATTTCTTTCCCCACCGATTGTTATCCCCCCTTTTTAGGGATCTTGATCTTATCCCTTCGGGATATGATCTTATTCCTTCTAAGGGGGGATCTTGGTGCGCCTTGACCAGGGGTGTGGGGCCTTGCCCCCACTACCCACGTCCATGTGGGTCCCCCCATGCAGGTGGGCCCCACTCCGGAACCTTCTAGAACCTTCCCGGTACAATACCGAAAAATCCCGAACATTTTCCGGTGGCCAAAATAGGACTTCCCATATATAAATCTTTACCTCCGGACCATTCCGGAACTCCTCGTGACGTCCGGGATCTCATCCGGGACTCCGAACAACATTCGGTAACCACATACAAACTTCCTTTATAACCCTAGCGTCATCGAACCTTAAGTGTGTAGACCCTACGGGTTTGGGAGACATGTAGACATGACCGAGACATTCTCCGGTCAATAACCAACAGCGGGATCTGGATACCCATGATGGCTCCCACATGTTCCACGATGATCTCATCGGATGAACCACGATGTCAAGGACTTAATCAATCCCGTATTCAATTCCCTTTGTCTATCGGTATGTTACTTGCCCGAGATTCGATCGTCGGTATCCAATACCTTGTTCAATCTCGTTACCGGCAAGTCACTTTACTCGTTCCGTAACACATCATCCCGTGATCAACTCCTTGGTCACATTGCGCATATGATGATGTCCTACCGAGTGGGCCCAGAGATACCTCTCCGTTTACACGGAGTGACAAATCCCAGTCTCGATCCGCATAAAACAATAGATACTTTCGGAGATACCTGTAGTGCACCTTTATAGTCACCCAGTTACGTTGTGACGTTTGATACACCCAAAGCACTCCTACGGTATTCAGGAGTTACACGCTCTCATGGTCGAAGGAAGAGATACTTGACATTGGCAAAGCTCTAGCAAATGAACTACACGATCTTTTGTGCTAGTCTTAGGATTGGGTCTTGTCCATCACATCATTCTCCTAATGATGTGATCCCGTTATCAACGACATCCAATGTCCATAGCCAGGAAACCATGACTATCTGTTGATCACAACGAGCTAGTCAACTAGAGGCTCACTAGGGACATATTGTGGTCTATGTATTCACACGTGTATTACGATTTCCGGATAATACAGTTATAGCATGAATAAAAGACAATTATCATGAACAAGGAAATATAATAATAATACTTTTATTATTGCCTCTAGGGCATATTTCCAACAGTCTCCCACTTGCACTAGAGTCAATAATCTAGTTCACATCGCCATGTGATTAACACTCACAGGTCACATCGCCATGTGACTAATACCCAAGAGTTTACTAGAGTCAGTAGTCTAGTTCACATCACTATGTGATTAAAACTCAATGAGTTTTATGTTTGATCATGTTGCTTGTGAGAGAGGTTTTAGTCAACGGGTCTGAACCTTTCAGATCCGTGTGTGCTTTACAAATCTCTATGTCATCTCCTAGATGCAGCTACCACGCTCTATTTGGAGCTATTCCAAACAACTGTTCTACTTGGAGCTATTCTAAATTATTGCTCCATTATATGTATCCGGTCTCTCTACTCAGAGCTATACGGATAGGTGTCAAGCTTGCATCGTCGTAACCTTTACGACGAACTCTTTTACCACCTCCATAATCGAGAAAATTCCTTAGTCCACTAGTTACTAAGGATAACTTTGACCGCTGTCCTGTGAGCCATTCTTGGATCACTCTTGTACCCCTTGACTGACTCATGGCAAGGCACACTTCAGGTGCGGTACACAGCATAGCATACTGAAGAGCCTACGTCTTAAGCATAGGGGACGACCTTCGTCCTTTCTCTCTATTCTGCCGTGGTCGAGCTTTAAGTCTTAACTTCGTACCTTACAACTCAGGCAAGAACTCCTTCTTTGACTGGTCAATCTTGAACACCTTCAAGATCATGTCAAGGTATGTGCTCATTTGAAAGTATTATTAAGCATTTTGATCTATCCTTATAGATCTTGATGCTCAATGTTCAAGTAGCTTAATCCAGGCTTTCCATTGAAAAACACTTTCAAAATAACCCTATATGCTTTCCAGAAATTCTACGTCATTTCTGATCAACAATATGTCAACAACATATACTCATCAGAAATTCTATAGTGCTCCCACTCACTTCTTTGGAAATACAAGTTTCTCATAAACTTTGTACAAACCCAAAATTTTTGATCATCATCAAAGCATACATTCCAACTCCGAGATGCTCACTCCAGTCCTTAGAAGGATTGTTGGAGCTTTGCATACTTATTAGCATCTTTCGGGATTGACAAAACCTTCCGGTTGTATCACATACAACCTTTCCTCATTAAAATCGTCGAGGAAACAATGTTTTGACATCCTATCTGCAAGATTTCATAAATAATGCAGTAATCGCTAATATAATTCCAACAGACTCTTAGCATCGCTACGAGTGAGAAAATCTCATCGTAGTCAACTCCTTGAACTTGTCGGAAAACATCTTAACGACAAGTCGAGCTTTCTTAATGGTGACATTTACCATCATTGTCCGTCTTCCTTTTGAAATCCATCTGTACTCATTAGCCTTACGACCATCGAGCCGTTCTGCCAAAGTCTACATTTTGTTTTCATACATGGATCCTCTCTCGGATTTTATGGCCTCAAGCCATTTATCGGAATCCGGGCCCACCATCGCTTCTCCATAGCTCGTAGGTTCATTGTTGTCTAGCAACATGACCTTCAAGACAGGATTACGTACCACTCTGAAGTAGTACGCATCCTTGTCATCCTACGAGGTTTGGGAGTGACTTGATCCGAAGTTTCATGATCAATATCATAAGCTTCCACTTCAATTGGTGTAGGTGCCACAGGAACAACTCCCTGTGCCCTGTCACACACTAGTTGAAGAGACGGTTCAATAACCTCATCAAGTCTCCACCATCCTCCCACTCAATTCTTTCGAGAGAAATTTTTCCTCGAGAAAGGACCCGATTCTAGAAACAATCCATATTGCTTTCGGATCTGAATTAGGAGGTATACCCAACTGTTTTGGGTTTCCTATGAAGATGCATTTTATCTGCTTTGGGTTCGAGCTTATCAACCTGAAACTTTTTCATATAAGCGTCGCAGCCCCAAACTTTTAAGAAACGACAACTTAGGTTTCTCTAAACCATAATTCATACGGTGTCATCTCATCGGAATTACGTGGTGCCCTATTTAAAGTGAATGTGGTTGTCTCTAATGCCTAACCCATGAACGATAGTGGTAATTCGATAAGAGACATCATGGTACGCATCATATCCAATAGGGTGCAACTATGATGTTCGGACACACCATCACATTATGGTGTTCCAGGCGGTATTAATTACGAAACAATTTCCACAATGTCTTAATTGTGTGCCAAAACTCGTAACTCAGATATTCATCTCTATGATCATATCATAGACATTTTATCCTCTTGTCACAATGATCTGCTACTTCACTCTGAAATTACTTGAACCATTCAATAATTCAGACTTGTGTTTCATCAAGTAAATATACTCAACATTTACTCGAATCACCTGTGAAGTAAGAACATAATGATATTCAGTGCATGCCTCAGCACTCATTCGACTGCACACATCAAAATGTGTTACTTCCAACAAGTTGCTATCTTGTTCCATCTTACTGAAAATGAGGCTTTTCAGTCATCTTGCCCATGTGGTATGATTTGCATATCTCAAGTGATTCAAAATCAAGTGAGTCCGAACGATCCATTTGCATGGAGTTTCTTCATGCATATACACCAATAGACATGGTTCGCATGTCTCAAACTTTTCAAAAACGAGTGAGTCCAAAGATCCATCAACATGGAGCTTCTTCATGCGTTTTATACCATTATGACTTACATGGCAGTGCCACAAGTAAGTGGTACTATCATTACTATCTTATATCTTTTGGCATGAAAATGTGTATCACTACGACCGAGATTCAATAAACCATTCCTTTAGGTGCAAGACCATTGAAGGTATTATTCAAAAATAGAGTAACCATTATCCTTCTTAAATGAATAATCGTATTGCGATAGACATAATCCAATCATGTCTATGCTCAACGCAAACACCAATCTCGGTGGTAGAGGGAGCGTGCGATGCTTGATCATATCAACCTTGGAAACACTTCCAACATATATCGTCAGCTCACCTTTAGCTAGTCTCCGTTTATTCCGTAGCTTTTATTTCGAGTTACTAACACTTAGCAACCGAACCGGTATCCAATACCCTGGTGCTACTAGGAGTACTAGTAAAGTACACATTAACATAATGTATATCCAATATACTTCTATCGACCTTGCCAGCCTTCTCATCTACCAAGTATCTAGGGTAATGCTGCTCCAGTGGTTGTTCCCCTTATTACAGAAGCACTTAGTCTCGGGTTTGGGTTCAACCTTGGGTTTCTTCACTAGAGCAGCAGCTGAATTGCCGTTTCATGAAGTATCCCTTTGTTCCCTTGCCATTCTTGAAACTAGTGGTTTCACCAACCATCAACAATTGATGCTCCTTCTTGATTTCTACTTTCGCGGTGTCAAACATCATGAATATTTCAAGGATCATCATATCTATCCCTGATATGTTATAGTTAATCACGAAGCTCTAGCAGCTTGGTGGCAATGACTTTGGGGAAACATCACTATCTCATCTGGAGGATCAACTCCCACTCGATTCAAGTGATTGTTGTGCTCAGACAATCTGAGCACAAGCTCAACGATTGAGCTTTTCTCCCTTAGTTTGCAGGCTAAGAAAATCGTCGGAGGTCTTATACCTCTTGACGTGGGCACGAGCCTGAAATCCCAATTTCAGCCCTCGAAACATCTCATATGTTCCGCGACGTTTCGAAAACGTCTTTGGTGCCTCTACTTAAACCATTTAATTGAACTATCACGTAGTTATCAAAACGTGTATGTCCGATGTTCGCAACATCGACAAACGACGTTGGGGTTCAGCACACTGAGCGGTGCATTAAGGACATAAGCTTTCTACTGATCGCATAATCGCTACTATCAACTTTCAACTATATTTTCTCTAGGAACATATCTAAACAGTGGAACTAAAGCGTGAGCTTACGACATAATTTGCAAAAGGTCTTTTTACTATGTTTAGGATAATTAAGTTCATCTTATGAACTCCCACTTAGATAGACATCCCTCTGGTCATCTAAGTGATCACATGATCCGAGTCAACTAGGCCGTGTCCGATCATCACGTGAGACGGACTAGTCATCATCGGTGAACATCTTCATGTTGATTGTATCTACCATACGACTCATGCTCGACCTTTCGGTCTCCGTGTTCCGAGGCCATGTCTGCACATGCTAGGCTCGTCAAGTTAACCCTAAGTGTTTTCGCTGTGTAAAACTGTCTTACACCCGTTGTATGTGAACGTAAGAATCCATCACACCCGATCATCACGTGGTGCTTAGAAGCGACGAACTGTAGCAACGGTGCACAGTTAGGGGAGAACACTTCTTGAAATTTTGTAAGGGATCATCTTATTTACTACCGTCATCCTAAGCAAACAAGATGCATAAACATGATAAACATCACATGCAATCAAATAGTGACATGATATGGCCAATATCATTTTGCTCCTTTTGATCTTCATCTTCGGGGCTCCATGATCATCATCGTCACCGGCACGACACCATGATCTCCATCATCATGATCTCCATCATCGTGTCTTCATGAAGTTGTCACGCCAACGACTACTTCTACTTCTATGGCTAACGCGTTTAGCAATAAAGTAAAGTAGTTTACACGGCGTTCTTCAATGACACGCAGGTCATACAATAAATAAAGACAACTCCTATGGCTCATGCTGGTTGTCATACTCATCGACATGCAAGTCGTGATTCCTATTACAAGAACATGATCAATCTCATACATCACATATCATTCATCACATTCTTCTTGGCCATATCACATCACATAGCATACCCTGCAAAAACAAGTTAGACGTCATCTAATTGTTGTTTGCATGTTTTACGTGGCTGCTATGGGTTTCTAGCAAGAACGTTTCTTACCTACGCAAAACCACAACGTGATATGCCAATTGCTATTTACCCTTCATAAGGACCCTTTTCATCGAATCCGTTCCAACTAAAGTGGGAGAGACTGGCACCCGCTAGCCACCTTATGCACCAAGTGCATGTCAGTCGGTGGAACCTGTCTCACGTAAGAGTACGTGTAAGGTCGGTCCGGGCCGCTTCATCCCACAATACCGTCGAAACAAGATTGGACTAGTAACGGTAAGCATATTGAACAACATCAACACCCACAACTACTTTGTGTTCTACTCGTGCAAAGAATTTATGCAATAGACCTAGCTCATGATGCCACTGTTGGGGAACGTAGCAGAAATTCAAAATTTTCCTACGTGTCACCAAGATCTATCTATGGAGAGACCAGCAACGAGGGGAAGGAGAGTGCATCTACATACCCTTGTAGATCGCTAAGCGGAAGCGTTCAAGTGAACGGGGTTGATGGAGTCGTACTCGTCGTGATTCAAATCACCGATGATCCTAGTGCCGAACGGACGGCACCTCCGCGTTCAACACACGTACAGCCCGGTGACGTCTCCCACGCCTTGATCCAGCAAGGAGAGAGGGAGAGGTTGAGGAAGACTCCATCCAATAGCAGCACAACGGCGTGGTGGTGGTGGAGGAGCGTGGCAATCCAGCAGGGCTTCGCCAAGCACCATGGGAGAGGAGGAGTAGGAAGAGAGGTAGGGCTGTGCCAGAACTTCGTGTATAGCTCCCATGCGCCTCCCCACTATATATAGGGGTGGAGGGGCTGGTTTCTTGCCCTCCAAGTCCATTGGGGAGTTGGCCAAGGTGGGAGGAAAGAAATCTCATTATTTCTTTCCCCACCGATTGTTATCCCCCCTTTTTAGGGATCTTGATCTTATCCCTTCGGGATATGATCTTATTCCTTCTAAGGGGGGATCTTGGTGCGCCTTGACCAGGAGTGTGGGGCCTTGCCCCCACTACCCACGTCCATGTGGGTCCCCCCATGCAGGTGGGCCCCACTCCGGAACCTTCTAGAACCTTCCCGGTACAATACCGAAAAATCCCGAACATTTTCCGGTGGCCAAAATAGGACTTCCCATATATAAATCTTTACCTCCGGACCATTTCGGAACTCCTCGTGACGTCCGGGATCTCATCCGGGACTCCGAACAACATTCGGTAACCACATACAAACTTCCTTTATAACCCTAGCGTCATCGAACCTTAAGTGTGTAGACCCTACGGGTTCGGGAGACATGTAGACATGACCGAGACGTTCTCCGGTCAATAACCAACAGCGGGATCTGGATACCCATGATGGCTCCCACATGTTCCACGATGATCTCATCGGATGAACCACGATGTCAAGGACTTAATCAATCCCGTATTCAATTCCCTTTGTCTATCGGTATGTTACTTGCCCGAGATTCGATCGTCGGTATCCAATACCTTGTTCAATCTCGTTACCGGCAAGTCACTTTACTCGTTCCGTAACACATCATCCCGTGATCAACTCCTTGGTCACATTGCGCATATGATGATGTCCTACCGAGTGGGCCCAGAGATACCTCTCCGTTTACACGGAGTGACAAATCCCAGTCTCGATCCGCATAAAACAATAGATACTTTTGGAGATACCTGTAGTGCACCTTTATAGTCACCCAGTTACGTTGTGACGTCTGATACACCCAAAGCACTCCTACGGTATCCAGGAGTTACACGCTCTCATGGTCGAAGGAAGAGATACTTGACATTGGCAAAGCTCTAGCAAATGAACTACACGATCTTTTGTGCTAGTCTTAGGATTGGGTCTTGTCCATCACATCATTCTCCTAATGATGTGATCCCGTTATCAACGACATCCAATGTCCATAGCCAAGAAACCATGACTATCTGTTGATCACAACGAGCTAGTCAACTAGAGGCTCACTAGGGACATATTGTGGTCTATGTATTCACACGTGTATTACGATTTCCGGATAATACAGTTATAGCATGAATAAAAGACAATTATCGTGAACAAGGAAATATAATAATAATACTTTTATTATTGCCTCTAGGGCATATTCCAACACCATCCCAATCATGCATCACAAACATGTGAACACATAAGAGCATGAGCAAAAGAGCAATGTCATGTTGTCTAAGAAAACTACTGGAGCTCGGTTATAAGAAACTACTTTCTCCATTCATAAATATGAAAGATGTTCTACTTGTTCTGAATTAGAGGTATATAGACACATTTTAGTGTGTTCATTCACTAATTCAATATGTATGTAGTCCATATTGAGAAACCCAAAACATCTCGTATTTGTGAACGGAGGGAGTATATAATACGAAGGTTCTACACCATTCTCTTCATGTTAATAGTATTTATATTGGTTCCCGATTATTTCATTCATGTAGTCATCCTTGAAAACTCAATGAAAACAAAGGATATTCATCATTTTATCGCATATTCAAAATTATATCAGTCAAAATCATGCATGTGTTATGCCATTGCTATTGCTACCGTGTCTGTCACATTGCATGCGCAGAACCTTGTGAATCATACATTTTTAAATTCAGCGTATCCTCCCAGCCTTTTAGTTATAAAACCTACATATTCTATGCATTTGTGTATTTAAGATGTGTTTTGCATGTTTAAGAACATCGAAACATACCAGAGCGATGGTGCCAATAGTCCAAACTAGTTTTTCCATTTAAAAAATCAAATAGTTTTAACTAGCCATGCCAGGATCGTGCAGGCTACCTAACAAACCCTTATCGACTTGTTTTAGTCTTCTGATGTGGATTACCAAACGCATCCTCATTGACTTGTTTTGATATTTTGGTGTGGATTACTCCGTTGGGTGCACGGTTGCTTCCTCTTGCGGATTTTTGGTTGAAGTTCCCATGATTGCTCCTAACTCTTCCCACTAATACTATGATACACGCGTTGGTATGACATTGGCTCATAGCTAAAGACTGCTAGTATTTCTAGGCTCTACTGTGATAGATTGCAATCGATTCAGAACCATTCCTCAAGTTTCTCTGCACTTTACCCTGCCTACACATGTAAATTGTTGCTCCAGATTTTGCGGCGACTTCTCGAAATCCAGGACCAGGTCCTTCATCCTTGATGTCACACTGAACAAGTCGCCCGGCTGTTGTACAATTCATGGACAACAATGAACTTGGCCAAAATCGGGCAGGTCGACGGGGTGCCAGGTATGGCCGGAATCTAGCTAGGCAATGACTTGAACATTGAAGGGTTGAAGTTGATCAATGCACTACGGTTCCAAGTATAGTTAGCGCTCATTCATTATTTATTTGCTCACAGGGCCATCAGATCAGTCGCACTACGAGCTAGAATTGTCCCTTCAGGGACATGTGATAAAATTGGAATGATACAGGGAATATTAGCATGGCCGCTTCAAGGATTTTTTTTTTGAGAATCTCACAAAGCTTTATTACTGCATCATAATGTTTACAGGTACAAAGACAAGATCGCCGGGCTGGCCTAACCAAGTAGTATGGCGGCCAAACCCTAAAGATAAAGCATACTTTGAGAGATTATGGGCCTCCACATTAGAGGTTCTATACTCACGACTAAAAGAGCATGAAATAAAAGTAGTAGCGCGAGCATTGATCTCCTGAACAATGGTGCCAAAACTTGCAGAGCTTCCTTCTCTGTCTGATCGCATCAACAACCACCTTACAATCTGAGGCCACCAAGATTTTGTTGAGGTAGAGATCCTCTGATAGTGCTAAAGCCTCCTGAATAGCTAAGGTTTCAAGCACCTGCGGGTCCGGATGCCCTTCAGAGCCAGTGCCGAAGCTCCCATGAAAAGCCCCTCTGCATCTCTGCAAACCACGCCAACTGTGCCAAAGCTGCCAAAGCGAGATACAGCTGCGTCAACATTGAACTTGAAGTGATCAGATGGTGGCGTCACCCACGCCCTCGACCGCGGTATCGCTATTACTATGTCCTTTCCTTCTTCTTCAAGAATTCTATATCCGACAAGTAGGACTTGATGAAATTGTCGGTGGCAAACAGGGTCTGGAAAATCTCCTCATGTATGGCCTTCCTTCGTTCACTCCAGATGGCCCAAAGGGTGACAATCATCAGCGTGAGCTGCTCCGTCGGGAGTGACTCGCTCATGGCAAAGAGACATAGTCTTGCATCGGGCTCCGATGTCATCAACATATGTTCCACAAGCTCGACATCTGACAATGCCCAAACGCATCTAGACGCACTGCATTCCAGCAAAGAATGGTGCTATTTGTCTTGTCCGCCGCACAAAGGGCAAAGACTCGAAGTAGCCATGTGACGATAGCGCAGAACATCTCCTGTGGGGAGAGAGTGTTGAGCGAGCCGCCACACAAAGAATCTGAGCTTCGATGGGACTGCCGTCTTACAGAGGGAATTCCATCCACTCAAATCGGCTTCGGAGTTTGAAGGATCCTCCCTTTCCTCTAGCCATGCCTCATGCCCGATCCTAACTCTGACAATCATCTTATATGCTGGCCGCACGGAGAATCGTCCCTTGGGATCATCATTGCATGCCCAAAAATCTGCAACCTACCTCGTACATAATCGAATCTGTAGAATAGCCTCCGCATCAAAGGGTATAAAGACCTGTCGGACAAGATCTTCATGCCATTCAACCATAATGTGGTCGATCAGCTCCGAGACCAGTTGCGGTGGTTCATCCACCAGAGACGAGATTGGCCTCATTAGACCATTTTGTGGGATCCAATTGTGGTTCCATATGCGTGTTGACGCTCCATCTCCAATTCTTCTAACTGCACCTTGGATGATAACATCCCTCCCATCAAGCAATGCACGCCAAATCTGTGAAGGATGCGAGCCCAATTGAGCTTCTAGAATAGAGATTTCTGGGAAGTAAGAGGCTTTTAGAATTCGTGCACTCAGAGAAGAAGGATCATTCAGTAACCTCCACACTTGTCGATACAGAAGTGCCAAGTTCAAGATCTCTATATCCCGGAATCCCAGTCCTCCCTAGTTTTTCGGTCGTGTCATCACGCCCCATGCTACCCAGCAAGGCTTCCTCTTGCCCCTCTTACTCCCACACCAAAACTGGCGGATGGGCGATGTCACGCTTTCACAAAGGCCTCTAGGTAGTCTGAAGCAAGACATAGAAAAAACTGGTATAGCTTGGGCCACCGAATTTATTAGCACCTCCTTTCCAGCTACTGACAAAAGTTTCTCCATCCATCCTTCACTCTGTCTCGTAAATATTTGAAAGTGCCATTTTTGGACTGTCCCACATAAGTTGGCATACCCAAGTATTTCTCACTTAGAGATTCATTTTGCACATTGAGTCTATTCTTTATTTCCACTCTAAGGGTCTCAGGACACCCTTTGCTGAAGAAAATAGAAGATTTATCATAGTTCACTCTTTGACCCAAAGCCAAGAAATATGTATCAAGTAGGTTTGATACCTCATTTGCCCCCTGAACACTAGACTTAAAAAGCAGCTGGCTGTCATCTGCAAACAAAAGTTGATTCACTGCCAAAGCTGTGGGTGCCACCTTTATGCCACCTAGCACTGATGACTGAGAACTGTGTTTTAAGAGACACAAAAGGCCCTCTGCTGCAATCAAGAATAAGTAAGGCGAAATAGGATCTCCCTGCCGAATACCTCTGGTTGGTGAGAATTTCTCCAATCTTTCTCCAATAAACAAAAGTGAGAATGAAACAGAAGTAATCATGCTCATCACTGTATGAACCCACTCTGTAGCAAAACCAAGCTTGCCCATAATGGCTTTTAGGTAAGACCATTCTAGTCTGTCATATGCCTTCATCATATCCAACTTGAGTGCACAAAAATTGTTAGACTTAGACATGTTTCTCTTCATAAAATGCAGGCATTCATAAGCGCATATGGTATTATTAGTGATTAACCTTCCTAGGACAAAGGTTGATTGCTCATCTAAGATAATATCAGGCAGTATCAACTTTAATCTGTTTGCTACCACTTTTGAGGCAATTTTATAAATCACATTGCATAGGCTATTGGGCCTAAACAGAAGAGTGGGATTTGATACCTTGGGTATCAACACAAGAATCGTGTCATTAATACTAGTTGCACTCTCCTCTCCTCTGACAACCCGAAGCACTACATTAGTAATTTCCTCCCCACATATATCCCAATGGCGCTGATAGAAATGTGCTGGAAACCCATCTGGGTATGGAGCCTTCGTGGGGAACATCTGAAACAAAGCCTGCTTCACCTCCTCATTGGTGTAGGGGGCACAAAGGGCAGCATTCATCTCTGGTGTAACTTTTTGTGACACATGCTGAAGAACATCATCCACTCCCTGTACTCCCTCTGACGTGTACAGTGATCTATAGAAGTCTGTCACAAGTTGTATCATCTCAGTCGTATCATCTACCCGTATACCCAATGCATCGTATAGAGCCCGAATCATGTTCTTCTTCCTCCTCATGTTTGCCCTCATGTGAAAAAACTTTGTATTTCTGTCACCCACAGCTAACCATTGTATTCTCGATCTCTTTCTCCACATTATCTCTTCCTTATGATAGAGCTCAAACAAACGTTCATTCAACTTCAACTCCACGTGATCTGGGGACGTCCTCGATGAAACACTTCGGAGCCTCTCTAATTCAGCCTTAGCTTTCTTGATCTCCTTCTGCACACTTCCAAACATGTCATTGTTCTAGGCTGTGAGGTTCTTGGACAATAGCTCAAGCTTTTTGCGTAGTGCTTCCACTCCTTGATCGCCTTGGTGCTCACTCCATCCTGAGCTAATGGTATCTCGCCAAGATTCATGTGACTCCCACATCACCTCATAGTGGAAGCCTAGTTTTGGCTATGGCGCCATAGTCTCCTCAAACTGAATGAATATGGGTCCATGATCCGAGGAGGACGAAGTTAAGTGTTTCACACTGGCCATTGGGTATCGCGCTGCCCAGTCAGCTGTGGCCAGCGCCCGATCTAGCCTCACTCTGGTGTAGGAACCCCCGACAACTTTCTTCTCGAATGTCCAAAATTTGCCCTGGTAGCCTAAGTCCATCAACATGCAAACATCAACTTCATCACGAAAGCCTTGTATTTGTGAGTTACTCCGGTTAGCAACCCCCTCATATTCATCCGGACGTAAAACTTCGTTGAAATCCCCCACACACAACCAAGGGAGGTTATTCAAAGTTGCCAAACCTTTCAAAAGATCCCAAGTCTGGTGTCTTAGATTGGTCTGGGCCTCACCATACACACAAGTCAACCTCCATGGATCTCAACCATTCTCCTCAATCTTTGCATCAATATGATAAACAGAGTCACCCAAAATCTCTAGACTTATTGTATTATTCCAAAAAAATCCTATTCCACCACTTCTACCTTGACTATTTATGGCATAGGCATTGTCATAGCCCAGAGAATTAGCTAAAGCTTCTACACACGCTCCCTTTATTTGTGTTTCAACAATACATAGCACGGTAGGGGTAAATTTCTTCGCAAGTTCGCGAAGTTCTCGGACTGTCGCGACTTAACGCGCACCACGGCAGTTCCAGCATAGGGAACTCATTGTGCCCGGCGGCACTCCTCGAAGGAGCCCGCCGATCCTGCAACTTCATCACTAGCATCTTTCACGCCCTCTGCCTCCTTGACCGTCATCTCTTCTGTAGCCGTTGGCTCCTGGAACAAAGCTTCTCTATTACCATCCCCCTTCTTAGGACTCTTCACCTCTTTCCTTGGAGAAACATAGACCGGAGGCAGCGGAGGCACCCCTGTGGGCTTCTCCATTACCGTCAGAGCTGTGGAGCTATAATCATCTGTGCTCTCGCCCACAAGCTGTTTCTCCCTCGACGTGCTGGATAGATGTTCCACAGAGGAACGTTTGTTCTTTGCTAGGTTCCCATCTGACATCTGTCCCTTCTAGATCACCACTAGGCTTCTCCACTGTCACAACCCGAGCTCCCGGTTTTGTCACTTCATTTGCTGGCGCCCCGACATAGTGTTGGTTCTGTTGCTGCGCATTGAAACGCCAGCTCTGATTAGGATTATAGGGTCCCCCCTCCTCTTCCTCGTCCCCCTGTCCTCCCAGGTCCTCCCCTGCCTCGCTGGGTGCCAAAATTCCCCCGGCCAGCAGGCCTGAAGCTCACATTGTCAGCTAAAACAAACTATCCCCATTCAAAAGTGGACTCATCGTGAACTCCATCTCCGCACTCCTCATGCCAGTGGCCAAATTCGCAGCAGTTAAAACAAAAGATTGGGAGTTTCTCATACTTCACTTGGTACCTCACTCTTTCTTCCCCTTTCTTCCCCTTTCTTCCCCATAATGAAATGTTTTATCTTGGCATTTATATCAGTTTTTCACTCTGACCCTGACGAACTACCCAAAGAAACCTGCCGGGAGTTTTAACTGGATCTCCTCCACTTCCCCAATACGAGATGCCAACCCCCTGACCGCCGATCCTATCAGAAATTGTCCGAGAGAAGATGAATCTGAGCACAGACCGACAGCTTGTCCAAGAGGACACTCTCGGGCTTCTTGAATCCATCATACCCCTTCATAATTACCGAATGATCTCTGAACAGCTAGGGTCCCTCCAACATTGCTTTGTTCCAATCTCCTAGACATCCAAACTGGGTTGTGAACAGGTTATCTTTGATCTTCCTCCACACCATAGTCCTCGCGGGGTTCCATGCCGCTCGCATGTCCCCATACAGAGCATTAGGGCTAAAAGATTTCGGCGTATGCACGCGGGCTATAGCGAGCCACTTCGCCGGCTCCCCCAAGTCCGGCAATTCTTCTTCCCAAACGAAGTCATCATCATCCTCCTCCTGCAAATTCAGCCGAGACAACAACTCATCTGCAGTCTCCTTCCCCTGTCGTCCTTGCGTGCTAGAACTTGCTGCCATCTCCCAGATCCGATCTCCCGTCACGAGAGAAAACAAAGACAGCGATGGCCACGATCGCCCCCGATCCGAATCAGCCTGGCGGAGAGATGGCGCCGATGAGAGATAAATTCCGGCGGCTAGCGCCGGAAGACGGAGAAACCCTAGTTTTATCGCCTAGGGGAGAGAGTTGCGGAAACAGATGGGAAGCGCTAGCACCACGCGTGTAGATACATATTCTACCTGCTACTATGACCGCTTCAAGGATGACACGCACAAATTGAGTGGTCCAATTGTTTTTTTAAAAAGATTGAATGCCGGTACATGCCTTCTTTCGCTGGCCTCATCTTCTATTACAACAAGGCTCTTTCTGCTCTGACCCTAAAATGCACAGTTTTATGACATATAGATCCTCGTACTTTTATTTGCCCCATTTCATCTTTATGACTAAGTCCTAATAGAGCGCCACTTTTATTTTCTCAAATGGCATGATCTTGCTTGGCTGCACTCTTCATTGCTTTGTACAGTAGACCTTTATGTCCTCACCGCCTTATGCTTTTGGTAGTTAGACCTCCAAATCTCAATCTCAACTAAAGAGTAATTGAATCTTTGTGTCATATAAATTTCTCTTCCAGTGACACACAATGTCAAGATTTATTCTTATGCGTAAAAACATCATACATGTTCTTTTGATTGAATTAGGTGCATATATATGTACATTACAAAACAAAAACAATAATCATCTCGACTCCTCAAGTAGAAAGCGAAAACAACATTTTGTTTTCTACTGCAAATCACTAAATCAGCCCATGTCCTAATTAAGCAAGTTACTACAGATTACCACAGCTAGTGTGATGTTTTGACATTTTCTATTATGTATATGCAAATTGTGGACAGAGATGGAAAACGAAAGATGTTTAGCAGCAGTGCAAGAAAACCATCCTAAATAACATATATTAGACCCAATTTAATAAGTCTTCAAACAACCCAAATGCCACCATATTACACACATATTAAGAGTTCATAACCAAAAACAAGCAAAAGAGGACGTGATACATTGAAAAGGGGGTATACAGTGAAAACACAGATTACCCAGCCATACTCGATCTTTTAGTACTCCCTCCGATCCACATTACGTGTCTTAGATTTGTCTAGATACGGATGTATCTAGACACAGATCGGAGGGAGTAGCCATAATCACACGTAACATTTATACAGTTTCCTCAGTTCTAGTAATCTACCAAGCAAACCCAACCCGACGTCAAATATTCGACGGGCCAACATTCCCTCTTCACCAGCAGCTATCTCACATCACTCGGCTTGCTATACTGGTATGACATCCATGTCTGAAGTATCTTCACATCTCAAGACTAGTCCGTCAAGGTTCGATGGAAATAGGCACTTCCCCCACAGGCAACCAGATGAAACAGGCTCCGGTGGAGGTACTATCATCAACATGCTCCCGCTCTTTTGAACAACCCCCATCACACTCACAGTGCTTCCTTCCTTGATGTATCTGCCGGTATGGTATTGAGTAAATCACAATGATTCACTAATATCTTTTGGTACACATCTTCAGAAAAGAGTTAAATATTTTTATGTGATACAGGTGGAAAGCAACATAAAGAAAATAATACCCTTCTTTTAGGCGCATTTTCCGACCATCACTTGAGAGGTTCCTTTCTCGTAGCCATCTTAGAAATTCAGGAGACATGTTCTTGTTCTCGGGATTGATGTCAATTACTACCGGTTCATCGACATATGGTGTCACCCGTGCACCACTTCCTGTTCTTACCAATGCTCGAAGCCCAGATTGAAAATCTGAAATGTAGAAATCTACCGCAAAGCGCTGCAATAGTTACAGGTGAAATGTCAAAGTAATATAATTGGATTATTAACATTTTTAAAACACATCTTTATACCGGGAAGTAATTCATTGTATCAATTTATTTTAAACATCATTTTTCTAGGTACCTATGGAAAAATTAAAACTCACCTCTGCTGTCTGTAATCCCCAGGTAAACCGGCGATGCTTGGGGTTTGCAGTTTTTGAATCCCAGCCCCTATACTCATACAGCCTAGTTGAAGTGTACACACATCTCGGAATCCTTTGAAATGAAGACTGCAGTGGGAAATTTCCACACGTAACAACCTGCGATGTTTGGCATATTGATCATTACTATAAATGGTAAGTAACTAATAATGTAACAAGTTTTGTTGTCAACCTGTAGATTAACATATGCAATCTCCAAAAAACTGAAAAGGATTTTATGCTACATGTGGAACTAGGTGATTATAATAATCCAATTATAACTATCATGCAAATTCTACCATGAATAGTAAACCGAAATACAGAAATTTGGTGATATATTGATGTATTATGTGCTGGTATACAGGTCCAAAGCACATGTGGCAGAAAGGAACATGAAAGGTAAGTAACTTGGAATCTGATGGTACATGTATTCATAAACCAAAACAAGAATCGTGTAACAGTAATACTCAACTATGTTCAGCCTAGTCTCATTAGCGCACATAGCAACAGAACGATCATAGGCTCAATGGAACAGGGTGAATACTGACACTAAACAAAAATTTATCAGAGTGAAGATAACGACAATAAATCCAACAAGAGCAGCAGCATTTCACATACCCCTGTAACCTTCACATACTCTCCACCTTTTGCAGTTCTGAGATCAGTATCAGGATAGCTATTGACAAACCCAAGCACGCCTCTCCTGCCACTGAAAACATTCCAACACACAAGTGCGGCAACAGAACCAATCATTGCAACAACAACTATCAGCACAACCGCATTGTGAACAACAGCAAGAATGAAGAGACCTATTGCAAACCCCATCAGCAAGAGTGTGATCACTTACCAGAGTACCAACTTCGAAATGCTTCCCTTAACTGAGAAACTACTTTCGGTGGTGAGAGTAGTAACAGCCTGGTTGTGAGCAAGTAATGTAGCCTGCACCTTCATTGACGCAGCAGAATCAAGAGATCCAGATACTTTTCTTCTTGGAGCACCAGACGAATTCAGTGGCCCGGAAGAATGAGGGCCAGATGTGATAAGCCCAGTTGTAGGAAGCACTGGAGGTAGAGGGCCAGAATTCTGGCGAGCCATTGGGGTCACACCTCCAGACTGGGGACCGGACGACCACTTTGCTTGTTCTCGATGCTTATTGAATGGTCCGGAGTTAGATTTTGCTCTTGCTGATCCTCCAGCACCAGGAAGTGAAGATGAAAGAGAACCAGAGTAGTTTGACCGGCCACCAGCATTAGAGACAGGTCCAGAGTTGGAAGCAGCACCCCCAAACAAAGTATTACTCGAAGGTGCATTGCCCAGAGGGCCAGATTTTCTGAACTTGTCAGCATGGAGGTCAAACATCTTCCCAAACTCTCCAGATTTCTTCAAGTCACCATGAGTGTACGGCATCAAATTGGAGCCAATGGTTGGGGCTTTCTCCTTAGGTTGCTCAGGTCGGCCAGATACATACAGGCCATTGCTCAGCTGATGTGATGGAAATCTAGAACCCATGTTTTGAACCACCAGAATCAATTGTGTATTATTATTCAACCAGCTCTAGTGTAATCAATTGAGGTCAATTTGAGTCTTGATGTGCACAACCATCCTTCTCATAGTACAACCTACACCTTGCATCAGCTCCTGAAAAAGGAGACGATAAATATATATTATAAAAACCATGGGTGTGAGGTACATTTTCGCATTATGTGACCAAGAGATAATCACGTTAGAACAAATAGAATGCAAGTAAAGAAAAATCAATGATGCGAGAACCACAATAATACTGATCAAGAATATCGACAGGATTTAAAATGAGTGGCACAATAGTACACCATAGTGGTTTGACTATAGTAGAACATGAGCTAATTACAAAATTGATGCATGGGACAATACAATAAAAAACATACTAGAACAAGAACCAACTCTTCATAGAAAATTTAGTTTATCTATCATACATTTGTTTTTCCACTTTGAAGTTTATCATGGAGACCAAATAGAGTTGTTTTGCAATTTTTTTGTCTTTGACAAATTCGAAAGAGGTAGTAGTAGTTCTTCTCGTCATGTAATTGTTTTGTTTTTGGAAAATCGTCCCAGGCAATGACAGTTGATTAGATGGCACCAACCCAGTGGCGGAGGATGATCAAAGCAGAGGTGGCCAGTCATTATTAGATATAAAAACACACAATATGCATGGAAAAAGCCCGCATCTCTTTCATCATCCACAACAAAACGATTCAGCTGAAGCTCCAACCCACATCTCTCTTATTATCAATCAATACAAGTTTGTAAGTCTGTAATGTGACCAAGTGTAGGCATCAACTAATGCACCAAAGTCTGTACTGTAACTCGTCAATTTTGAGTGATGAATTTCAGATATTTATAACTCATCGATTAGAAGGGCCGGCAGTCTAAGCAATAACCTGTAACCAGGGCGCAGGCGTCGGCGGCGTGCAGTAGGGCGTGGGTGTGCGGTACCGATCGAAGAGACGGCGAGGAGCGGGTCCAGTGCGTCAGCGGCGGGTGCACGGGCTGCCTCCGCCCGGCGTCGGTGGCGTGCGGCTCCAACCTAGAAAAGGGGAATTGAGGAGGAGGTCAGAGGAACCGACGAGTGCGTGGTCGTGAGTCGCTCAAATCAGGTCGGCAGACGGCAGCAGGTCGCCATGTCCATGGGGAATTGGAGATGGAGGCCGAAGAAGTCGAGGCACGGGGAATTACGGGGACGGAGGCCGGACGCGATCAATTTGAAGGAAACGGCAGGATCGGCGGCGGCGGCGCAGCCGGGCGTTACGTCCACTGCAGCGGCTGCGGCTGCGGAAGGTGGAGGTGGGGGGGTGGCTGAGAGAGAAGATGGGCCAAGGCCCAGGTGGAAGAGAAGAGAAAGAAGGGAGGATGGGCTGCAGCCAGTAGATGCTGGGCCGCGAAATTCGACCCAGTTCAGTTGGGAACGTTTTTTCCTCCAGATAACAAAAGTGCAGAAATGTTAAAGAAAGTGCAGAAATTGTTTTTTTTCTCTGAAAGTTTTTTTTAGGGTTATGAAAGTTGTTTCGAAATTTTCTATATTCGCATATTCGGAATAATCCCTTTGTTCCATAACGCAGTGTCTATATTCTTTTTGAAAAGTCAACCTTTGCAAAATTTGATCAAGTTTTAGAAAAAATATTTACATCTAGAATATGAAATATGTATCATTAAATACATCATGACACGTAATTTCATCTCTACTACTCCCTTTGATCCAAATTAATTATCGCTCAAATTGATACATTTAGCACTGAAATACATCTACATTCTAGATACATCAGTTTCGGCGACAACTAATATGGATTGGAGACAGTATTAAAAAGGAGTTGGTGTTTATAAGTTCATCGGGTTTTTTTTTGTTCGTCCAGCCCTTGATGGATCGGCTGGGGCGACTGTTACTGCGCATGCTCTCGAGCTTCTTCTTTTTTTTGAAAGTCGCATGCTCTCGAGCTTGGGGGTCGCGTTCGCCATGTCGTCTAGTCAAGCCTGCGCTCAATAAGCCCACTTGGGCCGCGTAGTAATCAGTGAAAATTTGGTGTGTTTGCATGGAGTCAAACTAGCGAGTGCGCACAATGTCTTAATCTTGATAGCCAAATGGGCTAGCAAACTATGGTAAACGTATTCAGGTTGTATTATATTTAAATCTTACCTCAGACGAACGATATATGAGCCTAATTTGCGTCCAACCGGATGGACCTTTTCTTCTGAGATGGGACACCACAATTCCATTAAAAAATTTGTGGCTCAGCAAATGTGCTGGCAGAACAAGCAGGGCAACTTTTTTTTTGAACATCAATACAGACACAAGCGTTCATACATACGCACATACATTCATTTCCATCGTGGCCTTAGCGATCATTTTTCCTGTTTCATGACTCTTGCTGCAAATTTTAAAGGGACAAATTTTGATCCGCTGTAAGAGGATACATCGTGATCAACAGTATCTTTCCACAGGTACTCAATCACACCTGAATTCCCAGTAGTTGAATTTGTGTTTGACTGACTTATGCTTGGCTGCCTGCAGAGCCTGTTTAGTATACAACAGAGTATTTAATTATGAATGAGGTTGTAACTTTACCATATGCACAGTCAAATTTATTCGAGCTCCAATGTTACTTTCATAATCGCGCCAGGCTCAGTTTTTATCTTGCGGACGTTCGCGGACGCCTACATGCCTACTTGCTTACAAAGGACAACCGGTGCATACATGGTGTCAGGTGCATGTCACTATTATTTGCGGCAAAAAAAAAACTTAGTAGAAGCATGCAACTTACGCGAGTGAATTGCGAAAAACCACCACATTTGAAGTTCTCGTTTGGAATTGCTACCACATTTCTTGCGCGCTCCAAAAATCTACCAATTTTCTTGTTAATTTTTTCAATAAACACTGATGACCGATTTGAATCATTTTAATCCAATTTCTGACATGTCGGATCCACTTGTAAGCGCTGACGTTGCACAAAACGGTCAACACAGACGGCGTTGACGGTTAAGTTGGACATGGGACCCACCGGTCAGAGTTTGCCACCATGTTTATCTTTGTATCATTTCATCGAACAGCTTGCGCGCAGAACGGCGATGATTCTTGGAGCTCGTGTTGGTTCTCGCCGGCGGACCGTGTTGTGGCCTAGGGATGGAGGTGAGGTGGTTTGTGCGGTCGGAGTCGCCGGGGTTGACCGGAGCCTCGCCGAAGTCGAGGAACAGCGTGGCCTCCGGCCACAAGCTCATGCCACCACCGCCTCAGCGTGTGCCGCAATGTCGCCCCTCCCCGGCCAACCTCCCCCCGGCCTCTTCTGCTCCACCGGCCACACCCTCCCGAGCCCCTGCTCCCTTCCCCGAAGAACCAAGCCATGGCCGCCACTAAGCTTCGGCCATGCACCACCTCGGCCATGGCTACACCAGCACCGCCCAGGAGCTCAGCCGGCCAGCACCCCTTCGATGGCCGTCACGCGCGTCACAGCAGCGCCCTCCGGCGAGCAGCGGGAACTGGAGCAGTGGAGCTCCCGCGCTGGCACCTAGGCCATTCGACGCGTCATGGCGGCGCCCTCCGGCCTGGCAGCCGGCTCCGCCCAGGCGTGGCCTGCTGCTGCTCCCGTTGCGTGCCGGATGGCTCAGCCCGTGGCTCCACATGACACTTCCAAGGTGTGGCCTGCTGCTGCTCCCGCTACGTGTCGGAGGCCTCGGCCGGCGGCTCCGCACGACTCCTCCTGGGCACGGCCTTGTCACGACCCAAGCACATACATGGGGTGAGCAATCAGATCAGTACCGATCTCGGATACAAGAGAAGAGATTTGAGGTGAGAATCAGCAACAAGAGGGAGATACAGATAGCAGGGAGGTGAGGAACAGGAGCAAAAGGATGAGAGGCTTCAGACGTTTCAATCGTTCCCCCCGTCTCGTGTGACGCGCGCCTCTTTATATAGCATTGCTCCATATCCTTGCCACTAGGCCCAGCCCAAGTTCCACGGCCCATTTTCCAGGGCAGTCCCACGAAGAGGGCATGACCTCTGGGGCATGACATTCTCGCCCCCTTAAAATACGGCTTGTCCTCAAGTCGGTGATGTGAACCACCCGGATCCCATGGCACTAGCAGCTCAATGAGAAGTTCAATAATGTCGACGAAGCGGACACCACCCGGGTCCCATGGAGATTGTCTCTCGGGTACTCCTACGAGCTTAACAACCTGTTGCTGCAGAAATGGGTTTGGCCAGTCGACCCGAAAGATGTGATGCCAACTACTCCAAGAGATATTAAAGTTGTCACACTTCAGCTGCGCAGAGATCACTGCCATATCTGATGGAAAAATTGGGTTGTTTTCTCCGTCCCTTGGGTCAAGATAACATGATGTGCATACATATTCCGAGTAGTCTGAGCAAGCTGGGTGACCATGCAGGTTCTGAGTATGTAACATAATTCCTCCATGAACACCAATGGAATGTGGTAGGAGCAGAGTATACTTGACAACTATGAAACTCCCTGATGTGCAACTGTTTTCAACCAAAACTGCTAGAAAGATATTCGTGTTGGAATTTATCTCAAACATATGCCACTTCGTGAGCGTCCATCCAGGGCTGGGTTCAGGCAACATGTACAATGCTTTCCGAGATTGGAATATGGTTCCATCACTCAGAACATCAAAACCAGCAAGAATATAATAACCAACCAGTTTGCTTACTTTCTTATCAGTTGTAGCCGCCCTCCTTGACATTTTGTCATCCAATAAACACCATAATGTGGTGAGATCAAACTCTCCAATGATGCCGAGGAGCCATACAACTAGATAAAAACACCCACTGTCAACTTGCATAACTTCCATCGTGAAATATAGCGTTGTACACCACCAGGGCAAATGATATGTCAAAGCTCCTCTATTCTCGTGCAGATGTATATATCCAATGGATACACCACTAATGTTAAGAAGAACCTGTTGTAACTTATGGTCTCCTGGATCAAAAGGCAACTCCAGATCCATAGAAAAATATTTATAACCGAAAAGATAGCCACCCGGAGTGGAGAACTGAAGTTCCACCACCGGTAGCTTGAGCCACTCCAGTGAGAGATAAACATTAGCTTCACCACCAAAAGATATCTTTCCATCAAGCTGTATGTGCCACATCTCGTAACTGAGTCTTGCCATGTGACATAGAGAGTATATCTCTTGAGCTGTAAGCCACCAAGACACTACTGTTGCACATTTTGTTTGCAGAACTGGCTTAGAATCAAAGGCATGGACACTAGCATGGTTTAATTCTGGAACAGAGCTCGCGAGAATACAGCAGCGGTAAGCATCCATTTTCAGTTTACCAAGATTATGCACATGAACAATAAAGGGATTCTTCAACTGCCCTTGGACTGTAATGCTTAAAATTCTATTATCCAACTAAATAACATAGAGTGTCCTGAGAGCTTCAGGCTGCATAGTAACTGGAACATAGAGTGTCCTGAGATCTTCAGGTTGCATAATAACATAGAGTGTTCTAAGAGCTTCAGGGATCCTAGTATCCATCTGTTTTGCAGATCCCAAATGCAAAGTAGCATGACCAATAGCATGAGCTTGATGTACAAATTTAAAATCAGACCACCAATCAATGTGGTGCAGCACGCTCGCTTTAGTTGCAGGAAATAGTGTGGAAAATTCATTTTGAAGAGACCACCAATATAAAGGCATGCCTTCACAGCGACCACTGGTTTTCCATGAGGAATTATGAACAATGGCACTGTCTACCTTACATGAAGACTGCATCGACTTATAGCGAAGAACATCTGTAGCACTGAACCGCCAAGTAAGCACAGAAGATGCAATGATATTACTGCAAGTTGGCTTTTCCCACACTGTGTTGTGGGCAAAAATAGTTGAAGGGCGATAGGCTTCGCTAAAGAGTTCCACTTCTGCTCTGCATAATATTAGGGCCTGATTAGCTGCTGCATAAATATGCAAATGCTTCTCTTCGATGGATTTCCCCGAGATACAACAAGGTGCATATTGTGCTCTCCATAGACATCCATCCACATGGCACTCTGTCATTAGTGAACTAGGTGCAGCTTCACTGAACAATATGTTCAGAATTGAACCAACACCCAAGACTTGCAAAGAGAGTCCAGTGTTGTGTTGTCCAGCAGAAAATAGAGCTTCAAAACTCACATCAGCTAACCGTACATTTTGAGGATCAGACCAGTAGTTTTGGAACCTCCAGAACACGTCCACCAAACACCAAGGAGAGTTGGAGGGATTACGCCTTAAGTACCGCACCTCTGATTCTGCTAGAGCATACATTACTTCCAAGGACTCATTGAAAATAAGCCACCAATACCAGTCGATGTTCCCAAGGCTTGAGTTGCTGCGGTTGATGTCTCCTGCTTGCCTAAGAGATTGAGGGGTTGTTTTGTGTGAGTGCAGCCGAGGCCAGAAAGAGAGCTTCCCCCAGCACACCTTTGCACTGTAAATATCCTCTCTCATCATTCCTTGCCAACTCACACAGGGAGCCACCTCCCTGATTAACACCGTGGCGGCGCTCGATGGTGGCTCGATGATGCCGCCACGAGCTGTACTGCTGTCCTTGTCAAGGAAAGAGGGCCATGGTGCCGGCCGGACCACCGTCCCTTGTGGCTTCAAACCTGGTGTCACACCTGACATGAACACGTCTGTAAACACAAAGCCTTTCAACAAAACCTGGTGGGCGTCGTCATGACGAACTTGAGGGAAGGAATCGGTCGCCACCACGGGGTTGGTGTGGCGACACTAAAGGTGTTGGTGTCGAGAGCTTCGCCACACATAGCAGAGGTTGCAAGATCAGGGGAGATGTCGATGGTGGCGTCACAACTTGGGTAATCCGTTGAGCACATGATCGGTGTTGGAGCAGCAAGGCTGCTGGCGTCGACGCCGCGATCTGCACTGCACAACACTGGGACCTCGAGCTTGGTGGAGACGATGCAGAGGGTCTCAGTAGGCATGAGACCATGAACTCCATGGTCGTAGCCATTGACACGCTCCTCGACAGCCATGGCCTCATCCTTCATGATCTCTTCCTCCCTAATTCTAGCAAGGCAGGACGCTCTGGTGATGCTAGATGGCGATTGCGAGTGCACAGCTACTTGAATATCCTTGCGCAAGCCATCGATGTACGGGTGGACAAAGCTCTTGATGCTTAGACTGGAGTCAAGATGCAGCACATGGTGTAGGCGCTCCCAGAACAACGTCGTGTACTCAGCCACGGTTCCCACCTGCGTCAGCTCGAGCAGCAAGCGCATGCGCAGGTGGAACTCACTCTCAGGCATTTCGTCGAATAGGTGATAGGCAGGAAGTGGGTTGGTGATTTTTTGTTGGCTCTGATTACCAAATTTTCACGACCCAAGCACATACATGGGGTGAGCAATCAGATCAGTACCGATCTCGGATACAAGAGAAGAGATTTGAGGTGAGAATCAGCAACAAGAGGGAGATACAGATAGCAGGGAGGTGAGGAACAGGAGCAAAAGGATGAGAGGCTTCAGACGTTTCAATCGTTCCCCCCGTCTCCTGTGACGCGCGCATCTTTATATAGCATTGCTCCAGATCCTTGCCACTAGGCCCAGCCCAAGTCCCACGGCCCATTTTCCAGGGCAGTCCCACGAAGAGGGCATGACCTCTGGGGCATGACAGGCCTCACCCGACAGTACGCCCCCGTGCCTTTATCTTCCTCTAGTGAGGCCGGCATCGCCCGACAGTACACCTTCCGTCGCCTTCGACGAGCTTCGCCACGAGCCTGGCCGTTGCTTCCCTGCGACCTGCTCGCTCACGACCATGATGCATACCTGTTCGATGGAATGCCTCCAAAGAGAAAAGATTTAGAAAGACAAGGCTACTCACGGGTGGACCCTCTGTTCAGCATATGAGTAAACAAATGGTGCTGACCGTTTACTGCCATGTCAGCACTTACAGGTGGACCCAACAGGTTGGAAATCGGATTAAAACGGTTCAAATCGGTCATCAGTGTTTATTGAGAAAATTAACAAGAAAACCGGTAGATTTTTGGGGCGCGCAAGAAATGTGGTGGCAATTCTGAATGAGAACTTCAAATGTGGTGGTTTTTTGCAATTCACTCAACTTACGCACATAGTAGCCACTTATACTAGTACAAATCAAACAATATAAAGGTGCAGGGCCCGGTGCATTGACCCCATGATAGTTGCTTAAACCTAAATTAACTACATTGTGCTACCGTTATACTCCCTCCGTTCCTCAATATAAGGTGTATTATTTTTTCAAAAAGTCAAACTTCTCTAAGTTTGATCAAGTTTGTAGACAAAAATATCAATACCTAGAATACCAAATCATTATCACTAGATTCATCATGAACTATGTTTTTACATTTTATATAATTAGTATTATAAATCTTTATATATTTTGCTGTAAAGTTGGTCAAACATAGACAACAGTTGACTTTTTGAAAAACTAATACACCTTATATTTTGGAACGGAGGGAGTATGAAACTGTTTGAGCCGGCTGAGTTATGCAAATCTCCAATTAGTTAGCTTGTGTGAGTGATAACAAAGAACAATGTACGTTAAAAAAAATAAAAGAATTATGCATCTACTTGCGCACCAGTGGGAAACTAACGCTCGCTAACCAGTTGAGTCCATTTCACTTTGTGTTGCAACATGGAAAAAACATGGTATTATACAAGCTTTTGAGATTTACACTAGGAATTTCAGAAAATCTTAAGGAACCAAGCCCATTATTCTGACAAGTTCTGGTGCTCAACACATTTATATTTATCAAGGAGCACATTGTTACTCCCTGCTAGGAGGGAATCGAACTAGGAATATTGATCAGAGGAACTACGAGAGAGCTGAAGATTTTTTTTTTTTTTTTTTGAGAAACGAGAGAGCTGAAGATAACTGACCTCTGCCCCTCGCACTGATCTGGGCTACGTAGTGAGATGCAGCCCACGTGAGTTCAGCAACGGTCTCGCGCTGGGCTTTTAGGCCCGCGTGATCGGGCTTTGTCGGGTGGTCAACGTGCGCGCGGCTAGGGAGAGCAACGCAGCAGTTCTACTTTGTTTAGTCCCACCTCGGCTGTTCAATTGAGCTCTGACCGGTTTATAAGCTCGCTCGCTGCAACTAGACTTGTCCCTTCGGGGACATCCGATAAAATTGGAACGATACAGAGAAGATTAGCATGGCCCCTGCGCAAGGATGACACGCACAAATCGAGAAATGGTCCAAATTTTTTTGAGATTTTCCGCGCCGGTCCCTGGCTGCCACTTTCTCTATTACAGCCGTGCCCCTGGAGCCTTCTCTCAGTATCCACATTCTCTATTACAGCCGTGGTATACCCTTGTACTTTCATCTGCGGCCTTATCATCTTTTACATTGAAATCCTAATGGTAATTAAACCCCAAACTCTCAATCTCGACTGAGGTACAGGAATCTCTGCATCCTATAAATCTGACATGCAAGATCTTTAGCTGTAGTGCAGGAAATATATCCTAAATTAAACCGTCAATGTGATATCTACAATTCAGATAACAAACGCCATGTTCACAGCAGAGTTCATGTAATCATGGGTTTGTTGTTGGAATCTGCAAATGTAAACCCTCCCTAAGCAAAAAAGAAAAGCAGAAAAAAGAGCCAGCGTAACAAGTTAGTACTCCCTTCTATTCCTAAATATAAGACGTTTTGACACAACTTCTTATATTTAGAAGCAGAGGTAGTGGCCGTATATATAGATAGGGAGAAGGAACAGATCTGGCAGCAGAAGAACAAGCAGGCTGCAGCAGTATGCCATTTGCACTGCGGATATTTTGGTCCATAGAAAATTGCATATACTTTAGAGATGAAACGCATTTCAGACTCTCGGAGGCATGGCAAAAAATGATATCATTCCTTCAGTATATACAATTGCCAGGTACAGAAAACATTCCTTTCGTACACTACTCCAGAACAGTAAACTAAAACCTGCAAGTTAAACATGAGATTCAGCCACTCAGGTAAACACAACGTATCACGATTCAAAGTACATTCAGGAAAGCACCGCGGTTCCTATCGTCAATTCCATGTATCCATTTGTCCTGGGCGCAAAGCTCTGGGCCTCCAATGCACAAAGGATAAAATCCTCATCAACAAACGCTGAGTGTAGCAAAGAATAAGTCTGAATGTAACAGTCTTGAAGAGAGGAAGTATAGCATCAGGATTGCAGTTCAAGCCCGTGCCTATTAAAACCTGCACCATTACCAGAAAGCTCTCGGACTGCCTTCATATCATCTTCGTTGCCCCAAAGTGACATATAAACCCAATTCAACAAGTCTTCAGACAGCCCAGATGCCATCATATCACAAGTATTCAGAGCTCGTGAGCGAAAAAATTGCAAAAGAGGACGTAATACATTGGAAAAAAGACTATACAGCCAAACACAGGTTACCCAACCGTACTCGATCGATCTTCAGTAACCATAATCACACGTAACATTTGTACATTTTCCTCAGTTCTACTAGTACTACCAAACAAACCCAACCCGAGGTGAAAAGAAAATCAAAGGGGGTCCATACAGTGAAATTCGGGAGGTTAGTGGGGAGAATACGGGACGGGACCAGCTGCCGTACCGTACGGGGCCGTTCCAGGAATGATTGATTGTGTGGTGATCACGGGTTCTTCGGAAGGTGGAGAAAATCATGGGGGAGAGGAGAGGAGCTCCTGTTATGATCCTCCCCTTTTACTTGGGTCTGGGCACGAGCATGAGCTGGTGCATTCATTCCCTTGTTTTGATCTTCTGGTGGGTGTCGATTTCCACATGGGCTCACTGCACGCTCCTTCCCAGATTCTGGGTTGAAGTCGGTTCTCCTAACTTGGGGCACTGATACACGTTGGTAAAATTTCCAGCTGAACATAACACCTGAAAGAGATATGGCCCGTCTAGCCCCTAGCGCGGCAGACTGACTGACAGTTTCCCTGAAGAAGACAGGTGCGAAGGTAAAGGAGCAAACGTGTTCTTACTTACCCATCTTCGTCAGGTAACAACTGACTCTACAATGAAATCAAAGGATAACCGGCCTTGCACGATGCATGGTACTCGGGTCGATTCAGAGCCATTCCTCAATTTTCTACTGTATGTCGACATGGTCCGCCGCACCGTGTAAAATGTTGTTGCTGATATCCAGGGCAACTTGCCGATCCAGGCCCGGGGACCAGGTCCCCGGCTCTGGCTGGATGACCAATCAAAGAAGTTGGCCAAGATCGGAGTCGGAGGACGGGTCGCTTGATGAACCTGAACCACATGCGATGAAAATGAGATGCGTTGCTTCTGCCAACAACACGCGCGTATTTTTATAGTATTGGTTTCGTGGTGCGACAGTCGGGGCCGCCTTGAGAATGATCGCCGGAACTCCTGTTGTGATCTGCTTCTCAGCTGATATTCTCAAGGCGAATGACGGACTGCACCTGCTCTGCTCTGCTCTGTTTCAGGCTGCAAATGGACGCGGGCTGCCCACGGTGCCCACTTAAAAGCCCACATAATCTACATTAGCGGACGCCCACGGATAGTGCGACAAGATATGTGGGATATGTCGGTTTGTTCCGCGGTGCCCGCATCGAGCCCACGTCTATCTCACTTCCTTCAATAAGGACACGCCGCGACGATGCATTGTGGATTAGAACATGCTGCCGTGTAGCTTCGCCATGGCCGCAGCGCCGCCGTCCACCTCAGCCAGGGCAGCCTTAGCGCCGCCATGGACGTCCTCGCCGTCTCCGTCATGGTCGCAGCCGTCCACCTCGGCCACGGCAGCCTTAGCGCCGCCATAGTCGTCGTCCAGCTCCGTCATACTCGCAGCGCCGCCGTCCACCTCGTCCACGGCCGTATTAGCGCCGCCATGGACACGGTCGTAGCGTCATCCTCGTCCAGCTCTATCATGGTCGCCACGCACATCCATCTCTCATCGATCGATCAACAATCATTCACTCATTCTCTGTTTCATTTACTTTTGATGGGTGCACGATGTCCAGCTTCAGATCCCTTTCCGATGTCTGCCAGCACAAGAAGTTCTGGTGTTCCATGATCACTATTCAGAATGCATGAACATTTGAGTATTTGTTGCATCCTGCCCTGCTTGTACGCGTTTGGATTCAGCTGCTTATTTGAGTGTACGAACTCAGTGTTTAATAGGATGTGGGTTGCCCGCTAAACCCGCTTATCCCGCGTAAAAATATGCGGGCATATGCGGGCCTCCCGCTTATACTATGCGGCTGATGTGGGGCGGATGCGGGCCTCCCGCGGAGAGCCCCACTTGCAGCCTGAGCTCTGTTTGTTCAGCTCCTTCCCGTAGGTAGATTTTCACTGAGTTGTTTCATCAAAAACAAAATACTCTCACCCAACTTGTGCATCTGGTTTAACATTACTGCACACACTGGTGATAATTGCCAGCTGAAAGCCCCAAGGATCACTTGAAATTGCCGGCTGCACACGCTGACCTGAACCTTAAAGCAAGCAGTAGGTTCATCAATACACCACCGTTTTGAGCAGCTGCTAGCTCTTCATTACCAGCCAACCAGCCAGCATCCCATCCCAGACTTATTCATTAGAGGTCAAAATGTTGGGGCTAGATTGCTGCCAACAGCTAGAGAATACAACTAATTTCTCAACAACAAAAAAAGAACTAGAGAATACAACTGAACTCAACACAATCTAACTCTGTGGACAAACTCAACACGATGATGTTCATGTTCTGCGTGTGGCACGTACAGTAAGACGGAGAGGAAGGAAAAATAGCACCATGCTCTGTCTCTACCGATTTGGGCCGCGTAAGGAGATGCAGCCCGCGTGAGGTCTACTACGAGGCTGCTTGCCGCTGGGCTTTTAGGCCCACGGACGGCTTACGCGCTCGCGGGAGCGGCCGGGGAGAGCAACACAGCAGTCTAGGATTGTTTAGTCCCACCTCGCCTACAAGAGAGCATCGCTACCTGTTTATAAGCTCGCTCGCTGCAGCTGGCTCGTCCCTTCGGGGACATCCGATAAAATTGGAACGATACAGAGAAGATTAGCATGGCCCCTGCGCAAGGATGACACGCACAAATCGAGAAATGGTCCAAATTTTTTTGGGAATTCGCACGCCGGTCCCTGCCTCCTACTTTTTCTCTTACAGGTATGCCCCTGCCCCCTGTCGGTGGCCTCGTCTTCTCTTACAGCAAGGCCCTTCTGTTCCCCTGTGGTTGTTTCAGCTACACCATAGTCCATATCAACTATACAATATTGCAGCTGAGCCCAAGAAATCCTCTGTTTTATGACAAATAGATCCTCTAGTTTTACTTTACCAGGGAGCCCCTTTTCATCTCTACAACCAAGTCTAAAATGGATTATCAGCTAGAGTTTGGCCATATTTTTTCCAAGACACGTGCAGATCGGCTGCCTTCTACATTTCCCAGTACAGTGTGTTTTCACCACCTTATTTTCTGGGTAATTAGGCCCCTAACTAAATCTCAATCTCAACATAAGTAAAGAAACCTGTGCATCCTGTAAATTTCTCTCTCAATGGCATAAACAATGTTCAGACATAGTTTTACACAGAGAAGGTGATGCCTATTATTTTTACTGAATTAGATGTACACGCTACAATGAAGAACAAAAAACCCATATCCTAATTAAGCAAGTTACAGATTATCAAAGCCAGTGTATTTGACATTTTTAATTACATACAAAACAATGTGGGCACAGAAATGTGGCAGGTAACATCTTTAACAGCGGTGCAAGAAATATTCAACCTACAAAACATATAAACCCAATTCGACCGAGTCTTCAAACAGCCCAAAAGACATCATGAATGAAATGGACCGCCAACATGGATACATAAAAGTAACAGCAACAATATATTTAGGCTTTAACAGCAATGCAAGAAGTTCATCCTAAATAACACATAAACCCGATTCAACATGTCTTCAAACAGCCCAAAAGCAATCATATTACACAAGTATTGAGAGCTCATAACCGAAAAAACAGGAGCGAAGGAGGACAAAACACATGGAAAAAGGACTATACAGCCAAACACAGATTAACCAGCAGCCATACTCCATCTTTACTAGCCTTAATCACACCTAACATTTGTACATTTTTCTCAGTTCTAATACTCTACCAATCAAACCCAACCCGAGGTCAAAAGATTCGACAGGCCAACGTTCCCTCTTCAACAGCAGCTATTCCACACCACAGCAATCATCAGCTTGCTATACTGGTATCACATCCATGTCTGAAGTATCTTCACATCTCACGACCAGTCCATCAAGGTTCGCTGGAAAGAAACAACTCCCCCACTGGCAACCAGATGAGATGGGCTCTGATGGAGGTACTATCATCAACACGCTCTCATTCTTTTGAACGACACCCATCACGCTCACAGTGCTGCCTTCTTTGATGTATCTGCAGGTACAAGATAAGAGTTGAACACAATTATTCAATTATATCTTTTTGGCGCACATCTTCGGAATAGAGGTAAACATCTCTAGTTATGCAGCAATGCAAGCCTTCTAGGTGGAAAGCAACATGAAGAAAATAATACCCTTCTTTTAGGCGCATTTTCCGACCATCACTTGAGAGATTCCTTTCTCGTAGCCATCTTAGAAATTCAGGAGACAAGTCCTTGTTCTCAGGATTGACGTCAATTACTACCGATTCATCGACATATGGTGTCACCCGTGCACCACTTCCTGTTCTCACCAATGCTCTAAGCCCAGACTGAAAATCTGAAATGTAGAAATCGACCGCATGTCGCTGCAATATTTACAGGTGAAGTGTCAATGTCAGTTCGGAAGAAAGTAATATAACTGCATTAGTACAGTTTTCCAACACATCTTTTTACTGGGGAATAACTCATTGTATCAATTTATTTTAAGCATCGTTTTTCTAGGCACTCATGAAAAAACAAAACTCACCTCTGCTGTCCGTAATCCCCAGGTAAACCGGCGATGCTTGGGGTTTGCAGTTTTTGAATCCCAGCCCCTATACTCATACAGCCTAGTTGAAGTGTACACACATCTTGGAATCCTTTGAAATGAGGACTCCAGGGGGAAATTTCCACACGTAACAACCTGTGTTGTTTGGCATACTGATCATTACTGAATGGTAACTGACAACGGAACAAGTTCTCTTAGAACAAAAAAGAATATGTTGTCAACTTGTAGATTAATGTACACAATCTCCAAAAACTGACAGGGAGTTTATGCTACACGTGGAACTAAGTGACTATAAGAATTCAATTATAACAACCATGCAAATTATACCATGAATAGTAAAACGAAATACAGAAATTTGGTGATATATTGGTATATTATGTGCAGACTTGGACTCTGATAGTACTCAACTATGTTAAGGTTAGTGTCTAGGGATATTAGTGTCTAGGTTATTGCTCAGTAGAACAGGATGAATACTGACATCAAACAGCAATTTATCAGAGTGAAGAAAAGGGCAATAAATCCAACAGGATCAGAAGCATTTTACATACCCCTGTAACCTTCACATACTCTCCATCCTTTGCAGTTCTGAGATCAGTATCAGGACAGCTATTGACAAACCTGAGCACGCCTCTCCTGCCCCGCCAAACATTCCAAGACACAAGTGCAGCAACAGAACCAATCATTGCAACAACAACTATCAGCACAATCGCATTGTTTACAGCAATAAGAATGAAGAGACCTACTGCAAACCCGAACAGCAAGAGTGTGATCACTAGCCAGAATACCCACTTTGAAATGCTTCCCATAACTGAGAAACCATCTTCACTGGTGAGTGTAGTAACAGCCTGGTTGTGAGCAAGCGATGTGGCCCGCGCCTTCATCGATGCAGCAGGATCCAGAGACCCAGATACTTTCCTTCTTGGGGCACCGGACGAATTCAGTGGTCCAGAAGTAACAGGGCCAGATGTGATAAGCCCAGTCGTAGGAAGCATTGGAGGGAGAGGGCCGGAATTCTGGCGAGCCATTGGGGTCACACCTCCAGACTGGGGACCAGATGACCGCTTTACTGGTTCTCCATGCTTATTGAGTGGTCCGGAATTAGATTTTGCTCTTGCTGATCCTCCAGCGCCAGGAACTGAAGATGAAAGAGAACCGGAGTAGTTTGACCGACCGCCAGCATTAGACACAGGTCCAGAGTTGGAGGCAGCACCGCCAAATGAAGGATTTCTCGAAGGCGCATTGCCTAGAGGACCAGATTTTCTAGATCTTTCAGCATGGAGCTCAAACATCTTCCCAAGCTCTCCAGATTTCTTGGTGTCACCACCAGTGTATGGCATCACATTGGATCCAAAGGTCGGGGCCTTCTCCTTAGGTTGCTCAGGTCGGCCAGAAACATAAAGGCCACTGCTCAGCTGATGTGATGGAAATCTAGAACCCATGTTTTTGAACCACCAAAATCAAGTATATTATTCAACCAGCTGAAGTGTAATCAAGCGAAGCTAATTTGAGTCTTGATGTGCACAGCTGTCCTTCTCACATAGTACAACCTACACCTTGAATCAGCTCCTGAAAAAGGACATAATAATATATAAATAGCCGACGCATGTGAAGTACATTTTGCCAATATGTGACCAAGAGATAATCACTTTAGAACAAATAGCATGCAGATAAAGAAAAAATTGATGTTAGTAAGAACCACAATAATACTGATCATCCACGGGATTTTAAATGAACAGCTTTTACATCAGAGTGGGTTGACTATAGCAAAACATGAGCTAATTAGAAAATTGATGCATGGGACAAAACAACAAAAATATATAGAATAAGAACCAACTCTTCAGAGAAAATTTAGCGCGTCATACATTTGTGTTTCCACTTTGAAGTTTATTCAGACGACTTAACAAGCAAACACCTTATGCTAAGCATATTTACTAATTTGTCAGACTTTTTTTTGTCTGACACTGGTGTAAAAACTTGCACGTCATGAAAAGACAATGCAATCAAGCAGTTCCTTCATGTACGGCTCAAAGGGAGAGGGCACCAGTGACAGGAGCAATGGCATGGTGCGGCAGGCTATGAGGGTTAGGTGAGGGATGAGTGGCGGCGATGGAGCGGTGAGGGGCAGGCACTAAGGGTCCAAAGCGAGGTGAAGAATGCTGCAGAATTGATTGGGGGAGAAAGAATGGCTTGGGTTAATTTTAGGAGAGAGGAAATTTCACTTTCCAGACGCACGCCAATTATTGGCCAGCTTGCTTCTCAGCTATCACACACATGCATATGGTTTAGCTGGCATTTATGTATGTCTTGCAATGATAGATGCCAGTGATGCTACAGATTTTACCTGGCACTTACCAAAAATGGCTTTGTTTCATTACTGTGTGGGCACATTATATGTGTACGCTGGTACATACGAAATGCCTTAAGATTTTCAGATATTTATAAGTGCAGCATATAAGTGTATGATGGCAGATTTCATGCTTTCCTATTAAGTGCCCCTAGTAATAGGCTAGTATGAGTGACTGTTATAACGATGACTCAAATCTTTTTCTATCATAATCATTGGCAACACCATTCTAGGACACAAGTTACTGAAAAAAAACGTTCAATATAGCAGAGGTAGCTAACCAAAACATACGTGAAGCGAAGGACTCAGCCGTAGTAGATCTACTTCAAGATTCAGATATAACCCTATAACAAGTTTCAGACATAGAACCTGATATGACAAGTCAAGTTGGAATCAGATAATATAGCATTCCCCCCAAATGAAGCTATAGACAAACTCTGGAAACATGCAGGATTCATGGAGACGTCTCCCCTGAAATAACTAAGCACGCCGAAATGTATGCAGAAAAAAGAAACTGGTAAATTTTGAGAGTTATGATAACATCATCGGCAAGAAAAGTGTGTCCCACCCCCTAACACGGTTGAAATATGACTTCCAGTGTGCAGTGAAGTTGCCAAGGACAACATCAGATCTCAGATATAGCTTGAAGTTCATTCAAAAAAGAGATATAGCTTGAAGCTTGAGCAAAGGACTCCCAGTGATAACAACAAACATAGTTATTTGGAGCAACCAGGATGGTAAATATTGACACCATTCTACTCGTGCAGTGAGTAATCGATTTGCATGACATCTACTAGATCCTAGCCAACCAGGCCTGCATACGAACAAAGTAACGCTGGAAAATAAATCGCAGCATGGCAGCAAAGTTCACTGGGGCAATGCCCGTTTCAGATCGATGAACTTAGTCACCCGCAAAAAGAGAAAAAGATGGATGAACTAGTGCCAGATCTAGGCATATTTCTGAAAAAACAAGAAGGCAAAATACCCCTTTTATAAAATTTCAGAAATTACGACTAGAAATAGCATTCCGCCAAGAAGTGGTAGGTGAGAAATGATTCCTCGACCACAAGACAAATATGTTCCAGTAATTCCCCAAAACTCCGAATAAAAAAAGTCCGTAAATACATATAGCGACTAGAAAGCCCAATCCCTGCCCGCATCTCACAGGTCGAAGCCCCGGGAAAGACGAATCTGTGGAAATCCCGCCGGAATCTGGCTCCACCGACACAAGGAAACAGCGAGGCACCGCATTAGCGACGCTGGCGGTCCCCAAGAATCGCGGCAAGGAGCACCACAACCACCACCTTTCGTGGCAAAAAGGACGTTCGTTTCCCGCAACCACCCCTCCCCTCCTCCCGGAACGACGGAGCAGATTCGTCTAAGCAAGGAAAAAAATATCGGAACTCGCCCGAACCAAGAAGCACGGGGGAGAGACGGCAATGGCGCGCTTAGGGGCCAAGAACCCGCAGAAACGGCAGTGGTTTCCGGTGGAGGCGTGGGAAATCTCTGCATACCTCGAGGGGACGGCGGACATCTTCTCTTGGGAGGGAGGAAATCAGCGAGGGAGGGGGGAGTGAGCTCCGTTCGCCTGCCTGCTGCGCCGACGGAATGGGGGGAGTGGGTGGGGAGGGGAGGGGAGCGCGCACAGCACAAATGGAGCAGACGGGGGACAGAGAGTAGGAAGGGGGAGAGAGAATAAGCGGGGAGGCGGAGAGGGGAGGGAGAGAGAGAAAATAATGCAGCGCGAGGGGGGTGGGGGATGGTGGGAGCGCGTACGACGCCTTTCAGCTCCTCTCCCTCTCCCTCTCCCTCTCCCTCTCTCTCTCTCTCTGCGGTGTGCTGTCTGTCTGTTACTCCCACGACGAACGACTCTCTCTCCTCCCCCGTGATGCAGCTGCTCGCTACTACTGTAGCTGCTGAGCAAAATGACCATAATGCCCCTGGATTGTTCTTTTTTCTAAAACTTTTTTTTTTGCATGTGAGTAGTACATTTTTGTCTTGGCGAATTCGAAAGAGTTACTGGCTGGCAGTGGCAGTAGTAGTAGTACTAAGTAGGAGGAGTAATTTCTAATTAATTACTTGGGGTAAATGCCAATTGGTTGGGTGGCGCTACCAGTCGGGGAGATGATTGCGACGGTGCGCTGCGTTTTCCTCCTTCTTTCCGTTAACAGCGCGCGATTAATTGTTGCGTCGGTGCGGGATGCAAATCCTCCTCTTTCTTTTCTTCGGGGGTGCTGATGATCTACTGCTCCGTCCCGTTCGACCTCTGTCCAGCAGTGTTGCTCCTTTCGGAAATAACCAATTTGGATGCGTAAGAAGAAATCGCTCGAGTGGCTCTGTGAGCCTGAGAGCAACAGCCATGAACGAATATCAAAGTGCGCCACTGGAGTGGTACTAGCGGTCGTAATTAACGGCCCTGTTAGTGTTAGCTTAATGATCGCTTGCAAGCAACCATCATGATCGTGGTGATGGTGGTATGGTACATGATCGCTCGCGCCAGCCAACTAATCGCTCTGCTCTGCTCTGCTCTGGTGTGCGCGTTTGAGTGGATTGCACTGAAAGTCTCCTCCCTCCCCGTCTCTCCGGCCGGGCCGGCCGGACACGACACAGCGCAGGTATCGCAGAACCCACGACATGCCGGTAGGTGCGCACGAGGCGGAGGCGGAGGCGATCGACCGGCACACGCACACGCCATGTCTCGGCTCCGTCGCTCCGTCCGAGGCGCGTGTGTGTGGTGCCAACGGGCCGGACGACGGGTGCATCCAAAATCATGGAGGAACGAGGATTATGTTATGCGCGTGTGGTGCGTGCTGGTAGATTACCAACGGTCGGCTCGGGCTCTGCTCTGCTCTGCTCTTGGCGACCCCCAACCACAGCCCACCCTACACGTGATGCTCGCATACGGTTCACGCCCTACGGACCTGCACGGGCACCGCCGGGCCCGACCGACGTTCGTGCAGCACAGCGCGCGGTTGCACGGCGCTACAGTGCGTGCCTCGTCTCCTCTCTGCGACCCCCAGTCTGTGTCTGTGGCACATGGCCAAAGGGTATGTATTGTACGTGTGGCACTAGCTAAAAATACGGACACTCGTCTAGGGGTTGGCCAATTAAAGAGCGGTATTGTACGTATCTCCTTTCTAGATACCTTGCTGAATATGCAATGTAGTGTCTAATGACGTCTCCCTGCAATGTACTAGTATGGAAGTAGCAACTGATCCGTTGACTGAATTTTGTTTTTTGCGTGAGCCAAACTCTTCTTAACCATTTATTTATTATTTAAAATGAAATTAACAAACAGAAGTTCGGTTGAAACAAAATGAGTGACCCAAATTCCCTGTGAGTTGATTTCCTTCAAAACAACCAATTCGGCCTTCCCTCAACAAGAGGGTGAAGCCCACCGAAAAGAAGATGGACTGGAAAAAAAAAACACCCGTTAACCCGCTAACATGAGCGCAAAAGTCACCTGGTCCCGACCACCGCACATCAAGATCTGGAGATTATCCCCAAGGGAAATACTGATTCTCAATTCTAAATCGCACACCAAATTCACAAAAGCTATACTAGGGTTGATTGTAAATCAGTGCATGGATCTTACTAGAGAAGACCAAATTCACAAAAGTTCTACTAGGGTTGATTGAATTAGATGCACCCCTATACCCTTCATGAAGATGAAAATCAAAACAAAACAAAAAGTTATTCAAGAGAGAAATGAATCAGAGGAAACCCTTTTACCTTCCTAAAGATAAAAACAAAATCACAAGCAAAATGGACAAGAGATTTACTAGAGATGAATGAATTAGAGGCACCCCTACTACCCTCCCCGAAGATAATAACAAAATCACAAGCAAAATGGACAAAAGATTTACTAGAGATGAATGAATTGGAGGCACCCCTACTACCCTTCCCAAAGATAAAAACAAAATCACAAACAAATTTGACAGATTTTTTACTATATATCGATCCTTTCACTTTGATATCGTCATAATTATTTGATTTTCTATCAATTGGCCAACAGTAATTTATTTACGCACCATATGCTATTTTCTCGAGAGAAGCCTCTAGTGAACACTATGCCCCCGAGTATATTTTCTATCATATAAAAATCAAAAATACCTTGCTGCAATTTTTTTTATTTTTTTTTATTTTGTATTTTAGTTAAGTCTATTTATCAAATCTCATATAATTTAATCTATCTCAATACCATTGAGGGATTGACAACCCCTTTACGCGTTGGGTTGCAAATATTTGTTATTTGTGTGCAGGTGCCGTTTACATAGTGTTGCTTGATTCTCCTATTGGATTGATAACCTTGATTTCGTAACTGAGGAAAATACTTACCTTTGTTGTGTTGCATCATCCCTTCCTCTTCGGGGAAATACCAACGTAGATAGAAGCAATCAGGAAGAATTTTTGGCGCCATTGCCGGGGAGATATCATCAACATCTATCAAGTGCCTACGCATAAACTTTCATCTCCTTGCAATTTACTTTAGTTGACATTTGTCTCGTTTTCATCTTCCCCATGTCTAAACAATTTTTACAGAAATAGAAAAATATTTTTCGTTTGCCTTTTTCTTGTTTGCCTCTTTGAACCTATCATCATGAGTGATTTTGGTATGGCAGAAATGGATGATGGTAGAACTCCTAAAATTGGACGTTCTACTAATCTGGATGCTAAAACTTTTGTTTTGGGACAAGGAAATGTTATAGGAAAAGGTGCCATCCAAGAAATTTTTAATTGTGTTGGAACTTTGACTTGTGATGATACTCCTATACTCAAAAGAACTAAAACTTATGCAGAATCTATTTCAACACTTGTTCTTAAACTTGAGAAAAGATTTATCCGTACTCATCCTACCTTGCAAAGGTTGTTTTATGACCTACTCCCTCCGTTCGGAAATACTTGTCATCAAAATGGATAAAAGGGGATGTATCTAGACGTATTTTAGTTCGAGATACATCTCTTTTTGTCCATTTTGATGACAAGTATTTTCGGACGGAGGGAGTACCTATTATAAAGGATCCTAGAGCTAAGAAAATAGCTACCCTTGTCCTTTTTTTGAGAAAAATCATAATACCATTAAACAGATGTCATATTACAACACGAGATCATGAAAACCATGATAGAAAAGGAGAGAGGACACATGTCTAGAAATAATTGCAAAAAAACTCCATTGAAGTAGATTTCTGCAACAGCCATCGTTGCCACTTGCCATCTTCGGAGACGAAGAAACACCATCGCCCATAAAGGCTTTGTGAGCCCAAGAAAGGGCCTGCCGCCGACAAGGACATTGTCGCTGTGGCGCGTCGATCGAGGATCATTCCCGTGCTCCTCGAAACCCAGATCCGTTGCATGTCGTCGATGTCGTCGAGGCAAAATACCAGAACTGCCACCCACAAGCCTCCAACCTTGTTCTTGGACCTTCATCTTCTCCCAAATAAAGACGACACCACACGAGATGTGATCCGTCATAGAAACAACAAACACCACCAGATCCATCGCATCAAGGAGATGATGGAATAAGGTTCCCACAGATCCCTCGACTTCACCACTAAGGACGTCATTGAGATGGGGCTGAGATCTGAGATTTTTTTTTTCGAACGTCGGCGTCACCGCCATCCAGCCGCCGCCATGGAACATAGTAAACCTAACCCTAACTAGAGCCGAGCGTAGAACCGGGGTTCCCCCACCCATCCGTCGTCGAAACAACGACCGGAGGGCAAGAGAACCCACTGCCTCATCGGCAGAGCGCGGGAGGACTGTCGTGGTACTAAGTTTGACAGTAAGAATAGGGGGTATGCATGAGGAGGCGAGGCCCTAGCTATGGCGAGGTTGTACACACGAGTTTACGAGTTCAGGCCCCTCTCGGAGGAGGTAAAAGCCCTACGTCTCGGTGCCCTGAGGCGGTCGACTGGAATATAGGTGTGTGTTACAAGGGGTGCGAACCCTTGCCCTAGAGGAGGGGGGTGGCTTATATAGAGTACACCAGGACCCCAGCCGTCCTCCATTACAGGGGTCCAATGTACATTAAGATAGGGTGTTACTGATAACGCCAGCTATAAAGGGTCATCAATGATATTTAAGACTATGGAGTGAACGCCTGACCGTTGCCATACTGAGTGACTCTAGGTCTTCTATACTCCGAGTGGTTCCCTGTATGGTCGAATGACTCCATCCAGGTCGAGTGAAATTGGGGATATCCGAGTGAGGTGACTGGTCGAGTGGATTGCACTCAATGGCTTCAGTTGATACTTCCTGTTGTGCTTTGAATGTCCTTGCTTCTAGGGTAGTGACCTTGGGTAGGGCGTATAGGTCAGGTCTATGACCCTACCCTAGGTCTATGGCATCGTCATTAGCCCCCAAATGGATTGAGGTCCGAGTGGAAAGAAAGTTGAAGTTGGCCCTGTCTTGACTCTTGTGCTTCACAAGCATTCACACTGGATTCGAGGTCCATGCTGAAACTTCGGCTTCATTTCAGTCGCCTTGATTGATTCAGAGGTTGTCGAGTGAACTTATGATGGCACTCTTCGAGTGTTGCTATGACGTGAAATCTTCGGCGCGATTGGTTACTACGGCTCCCGGATCTCACGGGATTCGAAAATTTGGGGAAGCGCGCGAGGTGGAGCATGCCGCAGTAAACGGGACGGATAGATAGGGGCGCCTTGATTTTCGCGCCACCTTTTTCGCCACGTATCCGGCACGCGAATGTTGCCGGATTTGACAGGATCGCTCGGGCCCACGCATCAGCCACTCGGAAGCAGGCCCTTAAAAGGCATCGAGGCCGATGCATCTGCACTGTGCGCTCCCATTCTCCTTCTTCTTCCTATGCTTCTCCACCGCATCCTCTTTCGCCTTTGATGCCGCCGCTCCTCCAGTGCGCAGCCCGCCACCATGGTGAAGGACAAGACGGCGGCGCTGGAGCGCGCGAAAAAGGCGACAGCGAAGGGCAAGAAGATGAATCGGGGGTTGTCGTCGAGGTCCGGGCTGCCGCTGGGTTGGATTCAGGGAGACTGGGTCCGTTCTATGCTCCGGCCAGAGGATCTCATAGATCTGGCCACCACGGGCTTGATCATTGTCTTCGAGGCTGTCGGGGACGAGATAGAGCCTCAGCCGCGGGCAGGTGAGTGTGTCCTTCTCGCTACCCACATCGACCGTGGTTTCTCCCTTCCCCCACACCCTTTCTTCCGGGGCTTTCTGAACTTTTTCGGTGCTCAGCTTCACCACTTCTCTCCCAATACCATCACATATCTTGCTGCGTTCGTGTCTATGTGCGAAAACTTCTTGGGTTGTCGACCGCACTAGGGTCTCTTCAAACACATTTTCACAGTCCGTTCCCAAACCGTGAAGAAGGCAAATCTGAATGACGAGAGGACGCACGTGATCTAGATGTGTGGGGGTTTAGGAATTCAGATGAGGAAGAGGAGCACTTTTCCTCCTATGACACTTCCCGAATCGGTTAGGGGCTGGCAGTCGACCTAGTTCTACTGCCAGGACATTGCAACCCCAGGTCAGTCAACCGATCTTCCTTCCTTTTCCCTAGATCGAGTCCAGCAATTCTTCACTGATTGTGACCGCATGAGAGAAAGTAGAGATGGACATGTTGGTCGAGAGGGTAGTTCAGTTGGTCCGTCAGGGTGTAACTGTCATGGATTTGTTGGAGGTGTTTCTCAGTCGACGCATCCAACTGCTCCAAGCCCGTGACCACTCGATGTGGATGTACTTGGGCTCCAATGACAGCGCTCGGGTCCACCCAGAGGAGGTTTCCGATGAGACGGTGCATCTGTGGCTGAGGAGCATTACCGGAAACAAAGATAACCCCAGGGGGCCAGGAGAGTCGATCCATTCGACGTTGATAATCAGCCGGACAAGGTCTAACCCTTGCTACCGAGTGTACTTCAATCTGTCTTGCAACTGTTTCTGAATCCGACTAATGTTTGATTAACTTCTTGCCTTGCAGGTTTATACTAAGATGTATTCAATGTCAAACGGGGAACAAGCCCAGGAGCAAGTCCGGGAGGGAGCGGGCAGCGCAGAAGAGAGTGCTGACTGGCAATCTCCTGACGATGAAGATGAGGAAGAGAATGATGAGTCGGATGATGAAGAAGAGGAGGTCGACTCATCACCTCGCATAGAGCATCGATCCAAGCAGTTCCATGATCCAGCGGGCAGGCTTAACAAAATTGTGGCTCTGAGTACGCAAGTGCATAAGCGCACTCGGACTTCGACTCCGCAGCCGTCAAAGAAGGTCACCAGGCAGCCCAAGGTTGCCCCCTCAAAGTCTCGGAAGGCCTTGCCCAAGATCAAGATGGGCATTCCTGTTGCTTCTGCGTGAGTGTTCTGTCTTTCTGTGTGTTTCCTACTAACTCATACTATCAGATTTCGGGTTCCGGCAAAAACCCTTGAGGTTCGAACACTGAGGTGCGCACGAAGATTTCCCCCTACCGAATCTCGCCTCTCAGCCTCGCCGTAGTCTCTAATCTTAGCTCGATCAACTCACAACACAAGAGACACGAGATTTATACTAGTTCAGGCCACCATTGTGGTGTAATACCCTACTCCAGTGTGGTGGTGGTGGATTGCCTCTTGGGCTGATGATGAACAATACAAGGGAAGAACAGCCTCCTGAGGTGAGGTGTTCTTGTGCTTAGTGGGTGGTTCAACTCAAGGCGATATTTTGATCCCCTACTATGGTGGTGGCTAGCCCTATTTATAGAGGCCCTGGCCCTCTCCCCAAATATTGAGTGGGAAGGGATCCAACAATGGCCAATTTGAAAGGGGACAACTAGTACAAGTTATCCTGACTAAAGGTGGTCTTCGCCTCTCAAAGGCGCTGGTGGCGATGCCGTCTTGGGCTCCATGATGACCTCCGCCTTGCCATCCTGCTGGTCTTGGTCTTGTTGCACCGATATGGAAACCTTTGCCTGATGCCTCGGTACTCCGCGTCTGCGCTTGCCCCCTTAGCACCAAAGGGGAAACGAGGACACTGCGCATGCTGGCGCCTGCCTGGCCTTGGTCGTCATGGCTTGCATCACGGGAACCTCGCGCGGTACCCCTTGCCTTGATATCTCCGCCTCCTGGCGAGCCTGCCTGGTGAGGCCACCCCTGAGGAGGTCTTGGTCGTCCGCCCCGCGAGTCTTGGCCCCTCGCGAGGGTCTTGAGCATTGGTTGACGAAGACGGGCCGCACTGGGCCGCTGGTGGAGCCACGCCGTGGGCCGCAGGCAGGCAAGTCTGGGGACCCCCGTTTCCAGAACACCGACATTATCCCCCGAGCCCAAGGCGCGCTCGGACTTGGCTTAGCGGTGAAGCCAAAGGGCAAGTGCGGAGCGCCACGGCGCCCCAGAACCTGTGGCCTTGGTCAACGCGTGGTGACTGATTGGACGTAGGCGTCTTTGCTTCCCCACGCTACCTCGGCAACTGCCCGACTGGACGAGTCCCTGCTACATGAAAAAAAGGGTCATCATTACCTGCGATCATGGAGGTTGACGGTTGGCCTCCCTTGGGCTATAAATGAGGAGGGGTGAGAGCCCTCGTCGCCCGTCTCTTCCTGCTCCGCCTGCTTCTTCTCCCCTGCTCCACCTCCGGTCTTGCCACTGATGGCGCTGATCCGCCGATTCTCGGCCGAAGAGAAGGGGAAGGCCTCCCGCGGCGGACCCAATCCGCTCCCGCCGAAGAAGAGGCCGGTCCACCGTCGTGGCAAGGTCCTAAGGCTGGAGATGATGAGGCCTTGGTGCGAGCGGCCACCTCCTGGGTACCCGCTACCCCAGTGCGCCCAAGCCGAGGGCTCCGGAGAAAGGGGCAGCGAGCTGCGCCGCTCATACCGCGGCCACGACCGACGTGCTGTGGTGGCGCACGATGTCGCCCCTTGTGTCCACGCCGCGGACACCTCTCGCGAGCTCGTGCTGCAGGCGGCGATGCCTCCGAGCACCTGGATCCGCTTCCCTTCGTTCTTCTCCACTGAGATGCCACCGAGGGGGCCTCTCGAGCTTTGGCTGCAGCACTCCAATTGTGGCGCCCCAGCAACCGGAGCGGAGGTTGAAGTCGTTACCCCGGGCAAGATCTTCATGACCCGGGGCTGGGGCGAGGACGCCTGGGTCTGCCGAATGGGGGGCGCCCTCGTGATCCACTTTGAATATGATGGCACTTGCATGTTGTTCTTCAAGGTCTTCGACACGGAAGGCCGCCGCTTGGAGTGCTGTCCCGGAGGGGGCAGTCGGGATATCGACGCGGCAAGGGTTGGGCCCGTTGTCCGCTCCCGAACTCTTCTGGCAGCAGCGGCAGTAACTCTCCCGAACTCCTCGAAACTCTGGAGACGAGCGACGACAACTGTGCACCCCCAAGCTCCCGGCGAGCCCGGAGCAAGGCGGCGGCATCGGGCCGTCGCCGCTGCTGATCTGGATGGGGTTGGCGCTGGTCCCTCATGGCCCACTGTTGATGATGGCGTCGGCCACGAAGGCGCGCGTAGTTAGGGCTCCTCAAAGTTCTTGTCTTTCGTTCCCTGCGAGTAATCAAGTAGCACCCCGTGGGGGCGTGTAAAGGGTATGTGATGTATTTCATTGATGTTATCCTTATTATGAAATCGTGCGAGTGCTTGTCCTGTCCCGGCTTGGTTCCCCCTTCCTAACCTCATGACAACTTGGTGCTCTACGCTGACAGGTCCCGGTCCCAAGGCAGGCTGCAGCCGTCGCTGGTATGCCAGGTCGCGATGCCATGGTCAAGGCCAGGAGGTGAGCGGCCTGAGGTCCAGTAAGAGCCCTTGAGGCCGATGCTCAGGAGGTCCCCTTTAGCCCGCAAGAAGTCATCAAGAGGTAAGAAAGGAAGGCAACATTGTCGTCACAGGGCCGCATCAAGTAAGAATTTCGCATTGTGACGATTAGTTGTTCGAAGCGCGAAACTTATCTCGATAATCAAGAGTCGTTCCCTTGCGTTGCGCCAGACTTGAGCGCCGGCAGCCGTGGTGCAGCTAGGTTAGGCCCGTGCGAGCCTCCCCTTCTTCCCTGCATTCTCCTTCATGCTATACATCCTCAGGTCCCGACCCTCGAGTGAGCTCAGCCGCCACTGGTATGCCAGGTCGCGATGCCGTGGTCAAGGCCAGGGGGTGAGGGCTGGAGAGCCAGTAAGAGATCCTGAGTCGCAATGCTCAGGAGCCCCCCTTTTAACGTGCAAGCGGATCGTACGGGAAGGAGAGGGGGCTCGTGGTGCCGCCCACTGTAGACCTCATGAGGTTCCTGCAAATCAGCATGAGAAAGGCACGAGTTGCCACTATGATTGTCGGCCGACCATTGGTTGCTTCGAAAGAAGGGTGAGGTCACTGAGGGCTTGGTGAGGTGACGCACGCGAGGCATGCCGCAGGCCAGAGCTCGACCGCTCAGATTTGTCGATGTTGCAGGGGCAGACTCATGCGCAAACGCAGCGCCCGCGTGGGCGACTCCTGTGGTAGATGGCAATCGAGCAGATGATAATCACAGGTAGATCAGGCATGAAAGGTAACCGGCTTAGGTAAATGCTGAACGGATACATGTCACTGGGTCAGAGGTGGCAGTCCAGCGCCCTGTGGGCAGTGGTTCCTGTTCTTCTCTCGCATCGTCGTCTATATTGTCGATGTCTTCGGAATCAAAGTTAAGCACGTCGGTCAAGTCATCGACCGTGGCTATTAAGTGGGTGGTGGGTGGGTAACGAATTTCTTCGTCGCCAGCTTCCCACTCGAGCCGGACATAGTTCGGCCAGGAGTCTCCTGACAAAGAGAGAGACCTCAATGAATCTAGCATGTATCCGAAGGGTGAGTGCTGAAAGATATCCGCGGCGGCGAACTCCATAACTGGAGCCCAGTTAGATTCGATGGGCACGGATGCGCGCGGTCCGGAACATGTGGCCGGAGACAAGTCTGAGGGTCCGAAAATACAGATTTCCTTAGGAGAGGAGTTTGTGTTCGGCTCCAAAGCCGATGAGTGTGCGGCCTTCGGGGTGGGGTCCATCCACCCTCCTCGGACGGCACGACCCGCTCTGGAACAAAGTCCGGAGCTGTAGCATGTGTGATGTTCCGAATACTGTCCGACTTCAGATCTAGGTCATGCACGTTGTGATCGTTCGACGCTCCTGACACGGGCCCGAATCCGTCGAAGATCAAGTCTCCACGGATGTCGGCAGTGTAGTTTAGGTTTCCAAACCTGACCTGATGGCTAGGGGCGTAGCTATCGATCTGCTCCAGATGGCCAAGCAAGTAGGCCCGCTGTGCGAAGCCGCCAAACACGAAGATCTGTCCGGGGAGAAAAGTCTCGCCCAGGACGGCGTGGTTGAAGGTTGGAGAAGCCATCTAGCCTTACAGCAACGACACAGAGGAACTCTCAATGAAAGCACCAATGTCGGTGTCAAAACCGGCGGATCTCGGGTAGGGGGTCCCGAACTGTTCGTCTAAGGCTAATGGTAACAGGAGGCTGGGGACACGATGTTTACCCAGGTTCGGGCCCTCTTGATGGAGGTAATACCCTACTTCTTGCTTGATTGATCTTGATGATATGAGTATTACAAGAGTTGATCTACCACGAGATCAGAGAGGCTAAACCCTAGAAGCTAGCCTATGGTATGATTGTTGTTGGTTGTGTCCTACGGACTAAACCCTCCGGTTTATATAGACACCAGAGGGGGCTAGGGTTACACAGGGTCGGTTTACAGAGAAGGAGATCTACATCCGAATCGCCAAGCTTGCCTTCCACGCCAAGGAGAGTCCCATCCGGACACAGGACGAAGTCTTCTATCTTGTATCTTCATAGTCCAACAGTCGGTCAAAGTATATAGTCCGGCTGTCCGGATACCCCCTTATCCAGGACTCCCTCAGGCGATGCGCCATATTTTGGCTCCACCCACTTGATATATAGACCCCTCCTGATTGTGAGGGACGAGGCAGAATAGCCTCTTCCATAACTTGAAATGAGCTTCGCAGCCCAGGAATAGCTCGCAGAAGGCAACATACCCTGCGATGTGCAGTATGGAGGCAGGAGTGAAGCTATGCAGCTGGAGACTGTAGAACTCTAGGAGCCCGCGAGGAATGGGTGGATTGGAAACCCAAGCCCTCTCAGCAAATATGGGACAAGGCATATCCGCTCCCCTCTAGATGGGTTCGAAAAGTTCTCCACTTGCTCCCCGCCGTTATAGGTGGCTAGTCCGGCTCGGGCGGGGACCATATATGCAGGTGGAAGGAACCCTTGGGTCTGCAACTCTACTAGACGGCTATGGGCGACGGATCACTTTTTCTAGTTACCTGGTGCAGAATTACGGGAGCAAGAAGAGGAGCTGCGACGACCGGCCATGGTGGAATGGATTTTTTTGGATGCGCTTTGTTGAATGCTTGCTTGGGGAGAAGATGGTGAGATTTGGATCTGAGGATCCCCGTCTCTTCAAATAGATGGCTCGCTCACAGGGTCAGGGTGGCAAATGTAAAAATGCCCCGGCTCCTCATATTTTCTCGACACGTGGAGATGGCCATTATTAAAGCACAGAGGCCGAGGAGTACAACATTAATGGGAGGTCGGACACTGTTCTCTATGATAGGTACTCTGGATTTGGAGAAGAACCCGCCTTGCAATGCCGAAGACAATCTGCGCGCCGGACTCATCGTCATTAAATCCTGGTTCGGGGGCTACTGAGGGAGTCCAGGATAAGGGGGTACTTGGACAGCCAGACTATATACTTTGGCCGGACTATTGGACTATGAAGATACAAGATTGAAGACTTTGTCCTATGTCCGGATGGGACTCTCCTTTGCGTGGAAGGCAAGCTTGGCGATTTGGATGTTAGATCTCCTTCTCTATAACCGACTCTGTGTAACCCTAGCCCCCTCCGGTGTCTATATAAACCTGAGGGTTTAGTCCGTAGGACAACAACAACCATAATCATAGGCTAGCTTCTAGGGTTTAGCCTCTATGATCTCGTGGTAGATCAACTCTTGTAATACTCATATCATCAAGATCAATCAAGCAGGAAGTAGGGTATTACCTCCATCGAGAGGGCCCAAACCTGGGTAAAACATCGTGTCCCCAGTCTCCTGTTACCATTAGCCTTAGACGCACAGTTCGGGACCCCCTACCCGAGATCCGCCAGTTTTGTCACCGACAGCGGCCATAAGGCTTCCTCTCGGCATCGTATCTCTGCCTTTGCTGGGGACATAGGGGCATGATCCAGTGCACAAGGCGAAACTGCAAGACATGGTCACGACCGACGAGGCGCTCGGGGCCGGGGAGGACGCGATGGTGTCCCAGCCACCCCTCCCTCAGCCGCTTCAACCCTATGGGAGGGCCATGTTGCAGATACGATGTTGGAGTTCCTTGATTGGCTGCGCGAGCCCCCGTGCAGCCATCTTCGGCTTCCCACTCCTTTTGCAAGGGTGATGGAGGTTGAACAGTCGCAAGGGTTGAAGTTGCACATAAGAGGTTGATGTAATGGCAACATGCGGGTGGACATTGAGTTCCCCGCACCTCATGTTATGCTTCTCCGGCGCAGCTGGAAAACCTTCGCACATGCCCATAGCTTGGTGCAGGGGCACATCCTCCATTTCAAGTTAATGGAGGATGATCTGCTCTCCATCAAGGTCTTCAGATGCTTGGGTGCTTGTTTAGGATGCTGCGTAGAGAGCTCGACTGATGATGAAAGTTCCTCCTCGAGCGATAGCAACGAGGAGGACACTGGTGGGGAGGACGATGACATCGAGCCCCCGGTTGTCAAGCGTGAAGGCGACGACACGGAACCTAGCTGAACACCGGTCGCACCATCATCGTCAGCCAGGTGCCGGCAGCAACATGATCTGCACCTAGTCTCCTCCCCGACAGAGTGATTTGTTGGGACGTTGGGCGTAGGAGTGTTCGCCTTCTCCAGCTGGACCCTGGCAAGCTTCCTCATGGACTCTGGCTTCGTCTTCCCTGCCGGTGTCCCTCATGCCATGTTCCTCTGGTCCTAGCAATGGTGACCAGGGCATCGCTGGTTGCTCCTTCCATCCTTTCAGCTTTGTCCTCGCCCTCCCAATCTTGTCAGGCTGCATCCCGCGAGCCTTGACATGGTCAGGCTGGGCTTCTGCCCAGGCGCTTCTTTTGCCCTCTTTCTGCCTTGATGCAACTCCTAGGAGGAGAGGGATAAGAAAGGCATTACGGGGAACTTAATTATATTTTTCCAAATTAAAAGATGTAGGCATTTGCCAAGCTTTAGCTTAGATTATGTAATCTTCCATCTATGTTTGCACTTTGTATGATCTGTACTTATTCTGCATAAAATGGAAAAGAATGTTTGCTAGGCATTAGTGCACGTGTCTTTTAACACACTAAGGAAAAAGTCCCTTAGTACTGTCAGGTAAGCAAAAGTTCTCTGATGTCTACTACACAACCTTCTTCTTGTAGACGTTGTTGGGCCTGCAAGTGCACAGGTTTGTAGGACAGTAGCAAATTTCCCTCAAGTGGATGACCTAAGGTTTATCAATCCGTAGGAGGCGTAGGATGAAGATGGTCTCTCTCAAACAACCCTGCAACCAAATAACAAAGAGTCTCTTGTGTCCCCAACACACCCAATACAATGGTAAATTGTATAGGTGCACTAGTTCGACGAAGAGATGAAGATACAAGTGCAAAATAGATAGTAGATAAAGGTTTTTGTAATCTGAAATAATAAAAACAGCAAGGTAGCGAGCGATAAAAGTGAGCATAAACGGTATTGCAATGATAGGAACCAAGGCCTAGGGTCCATACTTTCACTAGTGCAAGTTCTCTCAACAATAATAACATAGATAGATCATATAAGAAGCCCTCAACATGCAACAAAGAGTCACTCTAAAGCCACTAATAGCGGAGAACAAACGTAGAGATTATGGTAGGGTACGAAACCACCTCAAAGTTATTCTTTCGGATCAACCTATAAAAGAGTTCATACTAGAATAACACCTTAAGACACAAATCAACCAAAACCCTAATGTCACCTAGATACTCCATTGTCACCTCAAGTATCCGTGGGCACGATTATATGATATGCGTCACACAATCTCAGATTCATCCAACCAACATAAAAGTACTTCAAAGAGTGCCCCAAAGCTACTACCGGAGAGTCAAGAACGTGTGCCAACCCCTATGCATAGGTTCCCAATGTCACGAAACCCGCATGTTGATCACCAAGACATACATCAAGTGTTCTCATAAAAGACTCAATCTGATAAGATAACTTCAAAGGGTAAACTCAATTCATTACAAGAGAGTAGAGGGGGGGAAACATCATAAGATCCAACTACAATAGCAAAGCTCGGGATACATCAAGATCATGCCATAGAGGGAACACGAGAGAGAACACGAGAGAGAGAGAGAAAGAGAGAGAGAGAGAGATCAAACACATAGCTACTGGTACATACCCTCAGCCCCGAGGGTGAACTACTCCCTCCTCGTCATGGATAGCGCCGGGATGATGAAGATGGCCACCGGTGATGGGTTCCCCCTCCGGCAGGGTGCCGGAACAGGCTCCCGTGAGGTTTTTGGTGGCTACAGAGGCTTGCGGCGGCGGAACTCCCGATCTATCTTCTGTTCTAGAAGTTTTACGATATGTAGGTATATATGGGTGAAAGGGGTACGTCGGTGGACCTCCGGGGTGCTCACGAGGCAGGGGGGCACGCCCTAGGGGTGTGGGCGCGCCCCCACCCTCGTGGGCAGCCCGGGACTCCCCTGACGTGCACTCCAAGTCCATCAGGTGGGTTTCCTTCCAAAATTAACTTCTCCAGTTGATTTCATTCCGTTTTGACTCCGTCTGATATTCCTTTTCCTCGAAACACTGAAATAGGCATAAAACAACAAATCTGGGCTGGGCCTTCGGTTAAAAGGTTAGTCCCAAAAATAATATAAAAGTGGATAATAAAGCCCAATATTGCCCAAAACAATAGATAAAGTAGCATGGAGCAATCAAAAATTATAGATACGTTGGAGACGTATCAAGCATCCCCAAGCTTAATTCCTGCTCGTCCTCGAGTAGGTAAATGATAAAAAGAGAATTTTTGATGCGGAGTGATACTTTGGCATAATTTCAATGTAAATCTTCTTAATTGTAGCATGAATATTCAGATCCGAAAGATTCAAGACAAAAGTTCATATTGACATAAAAGTAGTAATACTTCAAGTATACTAACTAAGCAATTATGTCTTCTCAAAATAACATGGCCAAAGAAAGTTATCCCTACAAAATCATATAGTCGGGCTATGCTCCATCTTCATCACACAAAGTATTTAATCATGCACAACCCCGATGACAAGCCAAGCAATTGTTTCATACTTTAATAATCTCAGACTCTTTCAAGTTTCACGCAATACATGAGCGTGAGCCATGGACATATCACTATATGTGGAATAGAATGGTGGTTGTGAGAAGACAAAAAAGGAGAAGATAGTCTCACATCAACTAGGCGTATCAATGGGCTATGGAGATGCCCATTAATGGATATCAATGTGAGTGAGTAGGGATTGCCATGTAACGGATGCACTAGAGCTATAAGTATATGAAAGCTCAACAAAAGAAACTAAGTGGGTGTGCATCCAACTCGCTTGCTCACGAAGACCTAGGGCATTTTGAGGAAGCCCATCATTGGAATATACAAGCCAAGTTCTATAATGAAAAATTCCCACTAGTATATGAAAGTGACAACATATGAGACTCCCTATCATGAAGATCACGGTGCTACTTTGAAGCACAAGTGTGGTAAAAGGATAGTAGCATTGTCCCTTCTCTCTTTTTCTCTCATTTTTTTTGTTTGGGCCTTTTCTCTTTTTTTATGGCCTTTTTTTTTAATTTTTCGTCCGGAGTCTCATCCCGACTTATGGGGGAATCATAGTCTCCATCATCCTTTCCTCATTGGGACAATGCTCTAATGATGATCATCACACTTTTATTTTTCTTACAACTCAACAATTACAACTCGATACTTAGAACAAAATACGACTCTATATGAATGCCTCCGGCGGTGCACCGAGATATGCAATGAATCAAGTGTGACATGTATGAAAGAATTATGAACGGTGGCTTTGCCACAAATACAATGTCAACTACATGTTCATGCAAAAAGCAATATGACAAAAGTAATGTGTGTCATATGAATGGAACGGTGGAAAGTTGCATGGAAATATATCTCGGAATGGCTATGGTAATGCCATAATAGGTAGGTATGGTGGCTGTTTTGAGGAAGGTATATGGTGGGTGTACGGTACCGGCGAAAGTTGCGCCGCACAAGAGAGGCTAGCAATAATGGAAGGGTGAAAGGGTGCGTATAATCCATGGACTCAACATTAATCAAAATAACTCATGCACTTGTTGCAAAAATTTAGAAGTCATCAAAAACCAAGGCACTACACGCATGCTCCTAGGGGGATAGATTGGTAGGAAAAGACCATCGCTCGTCCCCGACCACCACTCATAAGGAAGACAATCAATAAATAAAATTGTGCTCCAACTTCATCACAAAGCGGTTCACCATACGTGCATGCTACGGGAATCACAAACTTCAACACAAGCAGTCTTTAAATTCATAATCATCCTACTAGCATCACTTTGATATTATCACCTCCATATCTCAAAACAATTATCAAGCATCAAACTTATCTTAGTATTCAACGCACTCAAAAGAAAGTTTCACATATCTTGAATACCAAGTATATTAATGTTAAGCAAATTACCATGCTATTAATGACTCTCAAAATAATCTAAGTGAATCATGAGAGATCAATAGTTTCTTTAAAATAAAACCACCATTGTGCTCTAAAAGATCTAAGTGAAGTACTAGAGCAATAACAAAAACTACTCCGAAAGATATAAGTGAAGATCAATGAGTAGTCGAATAATTATGCAACTATGCGAAGACTTTCTCTCATTAAAGAATTTCAGATCTTGCTATTGTATTCAAGCAGCAAGAAAAACAAAATAAAATGACATTGCAAGGATAGCACAACTCATGTGAAGAAGCAAAAACTTAGGCTCAACCGATACTAACCGATGATTGCCGAAGAAGAAAGGTGGGATGCCTACCGGGGCATCCCCAAGCTTAGATGCTTGAGACTTCTTTAAATATTATTTTGGGGTGCCTTGGGCATCCCCAAGCTTGAACTTTTGTGTCTCCTTAATTCCTCTCATATCATGGTTTCTCTTTTTATCAAAAGCTTCATTCAGAACAAACTCAACAAGAACTCGTGAGATAGGTTAGTATAAGCCAATGCAAAACCTTATCATATTCTACTGTAACAAATCACTAAAATTATTATTCAACATTGAATACTAAATGCCTCTGCATATTTAATACTCCTATCCTCAAATAGAATCATTAAACAAGCAAACATATGCAAACAATGCAACCATAACAGCAATCTGCCAAAACAGTACAGTCTGTAAAGAATTCAAGAGTATCAATACTTCCCTGACCCCAAAAATTATGAACTAAAATTCCCACTGTATTAAATTTATCAGAGCTTAATATGCAAAAATATTCAACGTTATACCATTCTCTGACTTTTCTAGGGAATTTTTGCAACAGCGGTAAACTTTCTGTTTTCAAACAGCAACATGTATACTAGCAAAATAAGCATGGCAAAGGCTATCCTTGACTTTTTTATTGAAACTAAAGATGCAAAACATTATTATAACTAAAACAGCAAGCAAAAACTAACAAGATAAAATGATGCTCCAAGCAAAACACATATCATGTGGCGAATAAAAATATAGCTCCAAGTAAAGTTACCGATGAACGAAGACGAAAGAGGGGATGCCATACGGGGCATCCCCAAGCTTAGGCTCTTGGTTGTCCTTGAATATTACCTTGGGGTGCCTTGGACATCCCCAAGCTTAGGCTCTTGCCACTCCTTATTCCATAGTTCATCGAATCTTTACCCAAAACTTGAAAACTTCAACCACACAAAACTCAAAACAAAACTCGTAAGCTCCGTTAGTATAAGAAAATAAAACCACCACTTAGGTACTATAATGAACTCATTCTAAATTCATATTGGTGTAATATCTACTGTATTCTAACTTCTCTATGGTTCATACCACTTAATACTAGCCATAGATGCATCAAAATAAGCAAATAACACATAGAAAACAGAATCTGTCAAAAACAGAACAGTCTGTAGTAATCTGTATCAAACGTATACCTATGGAACCCCAAAAATTATGAAATAAGTTTCTGGACCTGAGAAATTTGTCTATTAACCATATTAAAAAAGAATCAACCTAAAATCACTCTTCAGTAGAAAATGGCAGCTATTCTCGTGAGCGCAAAAGTTTCTATTTTTTACAGCAAGATCACATAAACTTCACCCAAGTCTTCCCAAAGGTTCTACTTGGCACTTTATTGAAACAAAAGCTATAAAACGTGATTACTACAGTAGCATAATCATGTGGACACACAAAAACAGTAAGGATAAATATTGGGTTGTCTCCCAACAAGCGCTTTTCTTTAATGCCTTTCTAGCTAGGCATGATGATGACAATGATGCTCACATAAAAGATAAGAATTGAAACATAACGGGAGCATCCTGAAGCATATGACTAGCACATTTAAGCCTAACACACTTCCTATGCATAGGGATTTTGTGAGCAAACAACTTATGGGAACAATAATCAACTAGCATAGGAAGGTAACACAAGCATAACTTCAAGATTTTAAGCCCATAGAGAGGAAACTTGGCATTATTGCAATTCCTACAAGCATATATTCCTCCCTCATAATAATTTTCAGTAGCATCATGAATGAATTCAACAATATAACCTGCACCTAAAGCATTCTTTTCATGATCTACTAGCATAGAAAATTTACTACTCTCCACATAAACAAAATTCTTCTCATTCGGAATAGTAGGAGTATCATAAGAGACTTGAACACTAAAAAATGTTTCCACATTAAAAGAGTAATGTTCAAAAAAAGGGTAATCATAATCATGACAGGTTTTATAAATATAATTGATGGTGTCCTGGACTAGGGGGTACTCAACGCGTTGTCTCCCGATTTGTTGGATTGGGCCGAGGACCCCCATGGCCGTATACTCATGGGCCAGTCCGGACAGTTGCCGCATACAAGGAAGATTCCACAAGACCTGGCGATCAAGACAAAGACTCCTCCCCCACCGGCGTATTCGGCTAGGACTCTTGTTATCCTAGGCCTCTGGTGCATTATATAAACCGAGGCCAGGCTAGTCGATAGAAAAACAACAATCATACCATAGGCTAGCTTCTAGGGTTTAGCCTCCTTGATCTCGTGGTAGATCTACTTTTGTAATACCCACATCATCAATATCAATCAAGCAGGACGTAGGGTTTTACCTCCATCAAGAGGGCCCAAACCTGGGTAAAACATTGTGTCCCTCGTCTCCTGTTACCATCCGCCTAGACGCACAGTTCGGGACCCCCTACCCGAGATCCGCCGGTTTTGACACCGACATTGGTGCTTTCATTGAGAGTTCCGCTGTGTGATCGGCGAAAGGATCAATGGCTCGACTGCAATTCAACTGTGACGTCGGCTTCTTCGTCACTAGCTCGACTGGTCACCTTGGCTTGACCGAGGACTGCACCCTACCTCCGATCGTCATGTTCGGATGAAGGCCTTCATCAACACCAACTCCGATCTCTATCAAGATCATGGAGGAGTCATCCATGGAGCTCGGGGGCTCAACGTCAACATTGCCCTCAGGCGACCGTGCTGTTTTTCTGGATAGCAAACTTGTATCCGCCGCCACCGCCTCCTCGAGTGTCGCTTAAACGATTACTTCGGCGGAATTAAGTCTACAACAACCTTGCAAAAAATTCGTCGAGTTCCGATGGAGGAATCTCCGGCAATCTCCGATATACCGGAGCCCTGTTGAATCTGGATGAGAATCCGGACGAGTTTAGGGCGTGGTTTCCAGCATCTAGCTCAGATGTCCTTTGGAGGATCCAACCGTTGATTTGCTGAGAAATTCCCATATCTACCACCTGCCAAAAATTCAGCTCGATCCGACCATCCGAACTCCGGGAAACTTCCGATTAGTGCATCACTTTTTGGATCTGTTTTCTGCGCGAGAACGAATTCGACCCGAATCCATCTTCTTTATGAACGGGATCTCGGACATCCTTTTTGAAGGAAGTTTTCATATGGGGTATTGTGTTTTATTCTCAAACACATCGCAGTAGTATTAAAAGTAATCTTGCAATACGAACTTCACTGTCGCGCCGGTGTCAAACCAGCCCGACAACATCACTCCACGGCGGCCGACCTACGTTAGACACGTCGTTGCTTTGTTGAGCCGAGCTCAATTTCTTCGGATCATCATCTCGGCCAGCTGAACAATAGTTCGGCATCGCGAAGGATAAATCGTCACCAACATCGCCGCCCCACGGATTACACGGAATGGGCACACCTGCATCGCCACACGGTCACTTCATCAAGCCGGCATCGACCACGTCACGACCTGCATCGCTGGACCGGGGGCTTCATCATCTCTTCATCAACCTACTCCGGAGACTTCGGCATCGCTGGCCGACCAGCTCCATCATGTTAGCTGGACCGAGGGCTTTTCCTCGGCGAGCCAACCTTTGCCAGCATCGCCATGCCGTTGCTTTATCGCCCATCAGGCGATAGGTGTGCGGATCGAGTCCCAATTTTGGGAATCACCTTTCTTTGGATTGCTACAACAAATAAGCCAGGTGCTATTAATCCTAGTATTTTTTGCTTGTTAGGGGTTCATTTTTCCCAATGAATTATTACTCTGGTTTGTCTGTCATATGTACGCAGGTCTATCAAATGGTGGCCGCATTAACGAGGTCGCATGGTGGTTCGGTCAGTTTCCGTACATAGTCCGGCAAACGCCGCATCCGAAACTCGAACCGACCTGTGAATTCAGGCCTTGCCATGCCTTTACCGCATCACGTTGCCGCCCTGCATCGACATTGACTTCGGCGCCAGGCCATATTTCTTTTATTACTCACTTTGCATAATTTTTTTTGTTATGCAACGATTTTTTTTATTATTATTACTATTATCTCCAGTTTGCACTATTTTTTGTGCACAAGAAAATGATCCAGCCGGACTATATTCTTTGGCGTCACCTCGGTTGGACGGGGGGCTTCGCCAACACTTCATTACCCCATGCCGGGGACTTTTGCATCACCCTGCCGTCCTGCATTGACCGTGCTATGTCACCACTTCGGAGTGACGAGCTCTTTGCTCCGCCACCTCGGGACCGGCTCGGGGATGGAACCTTGTCCCGCATCAAGCTCGGACCGCGTCATCAATACCGAACACATTAACCAGCTAAGTCGTCTTCATGCTCAAAGTTTTAAATTTTTAACTTGTGTTCAGCTCGGCCAAGCATTATACTTTTTTGGAAAAAAGTTGCTTGAAAAAATTTCTTGTCCAAACTTTGTTTGTGACGCATAAATTCAAATACCCCGTTTACTTGGGGGCTTCCCTCATGATGCTTTTTCCTCTTGCATATGGTTATACTTGTACGGCTTCGTTCCTTGTTCGTGTATTACGCCACAATATGCACCATATTGACTTAAGTGATTTGCAAGCTGGGTTGCCTGGCTCCTGTGCTTACCCCTACGTTCCCGATTGTGCGGCTAGGGAGTAAAGGGAGCACCTCTGCGATTGTCACGATCGGGTCACCCGAGCCGGACCTCAGACTGGGTGAAGCCGAAAGCTAGCGCTCTTATTGTTTTCAATCATGGTCGGCACACAACGGAACTCATGAGTACAAAAAATCTATTGCACAAGTCTCATAATAACAATGAGCACCAACGAAAGGTATCGGTGGGGGTACTATTTTCTTCGAAGATGCTTCTTACTCTTCGCAGTAATATAGCATAAGTTCCCTGAGCGCGCTTTGTCTGTTATAGCCTTATGGCCTGATTGCCTGGTTATTGGAAACACCGTCGATATTCTCGACAGATGGAGTACATAACACTTTTCGGTCCTTGACCGAAGAGGGAGAAGCCGACGGTCGGTTAAGACGCGTTTAAAGTTCGGTTGAACATAGATATGATATAAGTACTTCAGTACATGCAATCATTCTTTTACCCAAGTCACTTGGGGGCTCTTAAATTTATATGAGCCATTTTATGATAAGTGTTTTTCTTCTTAGTCGTTGCAAAGTTTTTATTACTCCCTCCGTTCCTTGATATAAGGTGTATAGATTTTCGAAAAAAATTCCAAAATATAAGGTGTATTGTGTTGCACCACTCGTTTGGATAATTTTTTAAGGATTTGATTACATTTCCTTATATCATGCAAGCTCCTCTATTTTCTCATGTCAATTAGTCAGGTGTAATCTCGCCCAAAACTTGTGAAATTTAGCCTCCACATGCGTTCTTTAATTTCCGTGCCAAAAACTATACACCCTATATTTAGGAATGGAGGGAGTATTATTTATCACTCCTTTTTTCGACACAAGTGTGCGGTCACTAGCCGGGGAGCCTAATTTCTCTCTCAAAGCCGCTAGAGTTTAGTTTGCTAAACTGGCCTAGTAAGAAGTACTCCGCCTTCGGGATAGGAGGTTGAAGCCGTAGGCTGACCCGACAGAAGCACCTTTTTTTTTTCTAAAGTCCAATTTTCGGATTGGCACCGAACACTTGATCTAGTTCGGACATTAACCTTTTGAATAAGTTTTTTGGCTTTTCGAGCCCATGGCACTTTTAAACTATTTGTGTGTTTTCAGCACAAGTCTCGCAGTGCAACGTCGGACACCTTTAGAGATTCGGCAAAAACATTCTCGGATATTGCTATATATGCATCGGTTTCGAATTGTGTCTTCGGTCAATAGTTGGGTTGCCCGGCTCCTGCGCTTGCCTCCTATGTTCCACTTTGTTCGGCTAGGTGTGCAAAGGGAGAACCACTGCGATTGTGCTTCCAGCTCACATGGTTAAGCACCTCAGTGGAGAAAGCCGAAAACTGACTGTCACAATAAGCGTAAACTGGTCGGCAATCTGATGACGACGTTAAACGACGGGCCATTCATAAAAATGGCCGCAGTGTTTACGGCTTGACCTCGACTGTCGCTGAACGCTACCGGGGGCTATTAACTGGCCTCCTAAACTAAATCCTCGATATTTTGCTCTTACATTGGAGCTGAGGTTTCATGATCATTCTTAGCATGACAAACCCAAAGAAAGGAACCGATAGCGGGACTATTTTCTTTGGAAGACATTTTTTCTATTAAACAGTAATATAACATGTCTCTCCGCGTACCTTTGTTTATAAAACCGTATGGCCAGATTTCCTTGTTTGTTGTAAATCTTTGCCCTCATAAAGGCTTTATAAAGTAGGACAAACACTCCTCGGCTATTGGCCGAGGAGGTGGAAGCCGATGGTCGGTCAACAAAGTTTTGTACAATGCGGATCCGAGCATTAATGACGTAAAGTACTTGGATACATAGAGTCATTACACATAATTTGTGCTTTTACTATGGACATCGATCCTTAAATCGGCCTCCCGTGCCCGCATTAAGGCTCGGGGGCTACTGGGCTTCGGGCTTATTATTTACAAATATTAAAGGGGCACATCGATCCCTTGATCTGGTGTTGCCATCCGACCAGTGTCTCGGGGGCTATTGCATTGCCTGTTCTATGCAGAAAATTTTAAGTGCAATACAGTTTCCGAGGAGATTTTGATCCTCAGGTTGGTCGGCCGCACCCAACCTGAGTCTCGAGGACTAAGCACGCCGCTTTTTGTGTCCCGAAGTATTCTGCCGAGCTAGGACTTGATCCTCAAACCGATTTTGCAAATCAACTTGAGTCTCAGCGGCTACGGGGATCAGCGGTCTTATGTCATCCTTCATGTGCATCTTGGGTTTTCGAACGATACACACCTTGAGGGATACCGGCTATATATCTCGTCAGAGAATAAATTGCATCAACAAAAAATATTGACAAAAATCGGCCCATATTCGGGGTGGTGCACCACCTCAGAAGCAGTCCGGCATAAAGCTCGGGCGCTAGTGGCTGGCTCCATAGAGGGCATTTCCGGCATTAAGCTCGGCTAAACTCCTTCAAACTTCTTTGAACCAAGGTGATTTACGACACCTCGGATACAGTCCGACGTTGGAGCTCGGATACATAGTCCGGCGTTGGAGCTCGGATACAGTCCGGCGTTGGAGCTCGGATACAGTCCGGCGTTGGAGCTTGGATACATAGTCCGACGTTAGAGCTGGGAAGCAGTCCGACATTGGTGCTCGGCTGCAAAAGATACCTCGAATGCAGTCCGGCATTGGAGCTCGGACGCAAGAGGACACTGCCTTCTGGGAATAACTTCAAACCTGAGGCATGGCATAAAAATAACAAGGCATTGATAAAGGCCGGAAACTTAAAGGGGCTCCTCGGATACCTGACGTGTAAACCCGTCGAATGCATTTTGGCGATCCTCAAGATCGAAGATGAGAAGATTTGTTGAACCAGTTTTCAAGACCGGCAACCAAAGATGAAGAACAATTCGGAAGAATCGAGGAGCGTCCCTAACTTGAAGACCGGTTCAGGGGGCTGCTGATGGTGTCCTGGACTAGGGGGTACTCAACGCGTCGTCTCCCCATCAGTTGGATTGGGCCGAGGACCCCCATGGCCATATACTCATGGGCCAGTCCGGACAGTTGCCGCATACAAGGAAGATTCCACAAGACTTGGCGATCAAGACAAAGACTCCTCCCCCACCGGCGTATTCAGCTAGGACTCTTGTTATCCTAGGCCTCTGGTGCATTATATAAACCGAGGCCAGGCTAGTCGATAGAAAAACAACAATCATACCATAGGCTAGCTTCTAGGGTTTAGCCTCCTTGATCTCGCGGTAGATCTACTCTTGTAATACCCACATCATCAATATCAATCAAGCAGGACGTAGGGTTTTACCTCCATCAAGAGGGCCCGAACCTGGGTAAAACATTGTGTCCCTCGTCTCCTGTTACCATCCGCCTAGACGCACAATTCGGGACCCCCTACCCGAGATCCGCCGGTTTTGACACCGACAATAATCATCACTACTTTTTATACCATAAGTTTCATCACAATAATCATCATAAGTAGCAACTTCGTTCTCATCATAATCGATGGAAACCTCTCCCAAGATAGTGGAATCACTAAATAAAGTTGACACTCTTCCAAATCCACTTTCATATTCATCACAAATAGATTCAACATCCTCCAAAATAGTGGGATCGCTACTTCCTAAAGTTGACACTCTTCCGAAGCCACTTTCATCAATATAATCATCATAGGTAGGAGGCATGCTATCATCATAACAACTTTTCATATCAAAACTTGGGATGCTAAAAATATCATCTTCATTAAACGTAGCATCCCCAAGCTTGGGACAAACATTAATTTCAGCAAATATATTCTCAAATATTTCATACTCATCAAACAATAGCTTCCCCAAGCTTGGGCCCTTTCATATCATAAGCATAATCACTCTCATCATTAAAAATATTGATAGCACCAATAGTATAACAATTATCATCATCACAATGAGTAGTAGGAGCAACATCATTTGGGAGGGATACCTTTCTACCTTTGTTGCTCTTTCTGTTCTTTTTCTTCTTCATATTATGTGTGGGTTCAACCTTCCTCTTTGAGCTCCTTATTGATGAGATTGGTTGAATAGAAAGCTCCTCCTCGTTACCTGATTCATCATGAGAAATAATAGAAGGATATTGGGAAGTCTCTTCCCTTTCATTAGTATTCTCGTCATCTTCTATTTGCTTTCTTTTCTTTAGGTAATTGGCAATATAAGGATTTTCAATGCAATTCTCCGCACAATACATATAAATTTTCTCTAGATCAAAATCAAGAAATCTATCAAGATTAAATTTCGGAATACCCTCAGTTATACATTTCATTTCTTCATAACCCAAAAGAAGGCTAAGCTCTTTATGATGCTCAAGGGTAATCAAATTATCACAATATTTGGACACGACTTGATCATGAAACAAATAGCATTGGAGCTTTGTTCATTGCAAAGTTCACAAGGAGCGCGAAAAATATTGAATCTTTCAGCACATTCATCTAGCTCTTCTTGCAACAATTTGGTTTCTAAGTACTTATGCCTCTTGCAATAAATATCTTCTCTATTTGGTGTGTTCATGCAAACATGCACTCCACAAAAGTTTACATGCTCATAAGAGACATTTCCATCATAACTAGTGCAATCATCATTAGCATCATGGATATTCAAAGAATTCGTACTAACAACATTGCAATCATGCTCATCATTCAAAGATTTAGTGCCAAACAATTTAATGCATTCTTCTTCTAACACTTTGGCACAATTTTCTTTTCCATCATACTCACGAAAGATATTAAAAAGATGAAGCGTATGAGACAAACTTAACTCCATTTTTTTGTAGTTTTCTTTTATAAACTAAACTAGTGATAAAACAAGAAACAAAAAGTTTCGATTGCAAGATCTAAAGATATACCTTCAAGCACTCACCTCCCCGGCAACGACGCCAGAAAAGAGCTTAGTTGACGGGGTGTGAGTGAGTGCCGTTTACCTAGCCTCCCCGGCAACGGCGCCAGAAAAGAGCTTGATGTCTACTACACAACCTTCTTCTTGTAGAAGTTGTTGGGCCTGCAAGTGCACAAGTTTGTAGGACAATAGAAAATTTCCCTCAAGTGGATGACCTAAGGTTTATCAATCCGTAGGAGGCGTAGGATGAAGATGGTCTCTCTCAAACAACCCTGCAACCAAATAACAAAGAGTCTCTTGTGTCCAAAACACACCCAATACAATGGTAAATTGTATAGGTGCACTAGTTCGGCGAAGAGATGAAGATACAAGTGCAAAATAGATAGTAGATAAAGGTTTTTGTATCTGAAATAATAAAAACAGCAAGGTAGCGAGCGATAAAAGTGAGCATAAACGGTATTGCAATGATAGGAAACAAGGCCTAGGGTTCATACTTTCACTAGTGCAAGTTCTCTCAACAATAATAACATAGATAGATCATATAACAAGCCCTCAACATGCAACAAAGAGTCACTCGAAAGCCACTAATAGCGGAGAACAAACATAGAGATTATGGTAGGGTACGAAACCACCTCAAAGTTATTCTTTCGGATCAATCTATAAAAGAGTTCGTACTAGAATAACACCTTAAGACATAAATCAACCAAAACCCTAATGTCACCTAGATACTCCATTGTCACCTCAAGTATCCGTGGGCATGATTATACGATATGCGTCACACAATCTCAGATTCATCCAACCAACATAAAAGTACTTCGAAGAGTGACCCAAAGCTACTACCGGAGAGTCAAGAACGTGTGCCAACCCCTATGCATAGGTTCCCAATGTCATGAAACCCGCAAGTTGATCACCAAGACATACATCAAGTGTTCTCATAAAAGACTCAATCCGATAAGATAACTTCAAAGGGTAAACTCAATTCATCACAAGAGAGTAGAGGGGGAGAAACATCATAAGATCCAACTACAATAGCAAAGCTCGGGATACATCAAGATCGTGCCATAGAGGGAACACGAGAGAGAACACGAGAGAGAGAGAGAGATCAAACACATAGCTACTGGTACATACCCTCAGCCCCGAGGGTGAACTACTCCCTCCTCGTCATGGATAGCGCCGGGATGATGAGGATGGCCACCGGTGATGGGTTCCCCCTCCATCAAGGTGCCGGAACGGGCTCCCGAGAGGTTTTTGGTGGCTACAGAGGCTTGCGGCGGCGGAACTCCCGATCTATCTTCTGTTCTGGAAGTTTTACGATACGTAGGTATATATGGTGCAAGGGGTACGTCGGTGGACCTCCGGGGTGCTCACGAGGCAGGGGGGGCGCGCCCTAGGGGGTGGGCGCGCCCCCCACCCTCGTGGGCAGCCCGGGACTCCCCTGACATGCACTCCAAGTCCATCAGGTGGGTTTCCTTCCAAAATTAACTTCTCCAGTTGATTTCGTTCCGTTTTGACTCCGTCTGATATTCCTTTTCCTCGAAACACTGAAATAGGCATAAAACAACAAATCTGGGCTGGGCCTCCGGTTAATAGGTTAGTCCCAAAAATAATATAAAAGTGGATAATAAAGCGCAATATTGCCTAAAACAGTAGATAAAGTAGCATGGAGCAATCAAAAATTATAGATACGTTGGAGACGTATCATTCTCCCGACAAGTCATCCCTCCAGCTCCCCCACCACAGCTTCTACTAGACCCTGCTGCCGATCGAGGAGCTAGGATGAGGGATGGCCTCCCCTGCCCCCCGTCACTTCCTTTCAATTGTCACTACAATCATTTCGGCAAAATTGGGAGCACAGATGATGGAAGTGGCAAGGCAAACTTATCTGGGGTTGTCGTCCTTCTTATTATTCCCGATAGCATGGGGCTGTCGGGGATCAAGGTGCTGGCTTGTTCCCACTCTTCCTTTCAAGAAGTTTACCAATGGGGGGCTACTATTGATTAAAAGGAAGTGCAAGGTAGAAACCGGCTGCATATAACCTTTTTGTGAAGAATCAGTTAGCTCATGCTAGGGTTATTGTAATTAAAATAAATAGTTAATTAAATATGCATGAAATCTTTGGTGCCAGCACTTCGTTTTATTATCTTTGCACGGGGTCTGCGTCTGGCTTTGAACAAAGGGTTACATGCTCAATGACAAGGCTTGTACAAAAGGTGGTTGCCAGGGACTGACCCCGATAGCCGCGCCTTATAGGTAGAATTTATGAAGATGCTCAATATTCCATGAGTTTTGCATTTTGATGCCATCTTCGGTCTCCAGATGGACTGCGTCAGGTCTGGTAGCTTGTGCTACCTGGTAAGGGCCTTCCCACTTTGGTGTCAACTTGTTGGTACCCTTGGCGGACTGAACACGCCTAAGGACAAGGTCGCCTTCCTCAAGGCTCAGGGCATGAACCTTGCACCTATGATAGCGGCACAGATCTTGCTGGTAGCATGCAACACGCATAGCTGCCGAGAGATGATCTTCCTCAAGGAGCACGGCATCGTCATGCCATATCTGCTCTTGCTCTACTTCCTCGTAGGCAAGTACTCGAGGTGACCCGTATATGTGTTCCGTGGGGAGCACTACTTCTACCCCATACACTAGGGAGAAGGGAGTCTGGCCGGTAGCTCAATTCAGTGTTGTCCTAGGGGACCAAAGAACCACCAGCAATTCATCAATTCAGCGCTTGCCACATTTTTGCAACTTATCAAAAGTTCTCGTCTTGATCCCGCGCAGCACTTCAACATTCATCCTCTCAGCTTTCCCATTGCTTCGCAGATGAGCAATAGAGGCAATGGAGGCCTTGCTCCCAAGGCTTTGGATGTACTACATAAAGGCACAACTCATGAACTGGGTGCTGTTATCGGTAATCACTTTGTTGGGTACTCCAAACTGGCACACCAATCCTTTCAAGAACTTAACAACTGATTTTGCGATCACCTTCCTCATTGGTTCCACCTAAGGCCATTTTCTAAACTTGTCGATTGATACGTACAAGAATTAAAATCCCCCGACAATAGTGGGGAAGGGGCCCAAGATATCGAGCCCCCGGACTGAGAATAGCCAGGACAAAGGGATCATCTGGAGAGCTTGAGCTGGTTGATGAATGTTTTTGGAATGGAACTGGCAGGCTTCATACTTAGTGACTAGCTCAGTTGCATCCTGGAGGGTTCTGGGCCAATAGAAACCCTGCCAAAAGGCTTTTCCGACCAGGGCTCTCGATCCAATGTGAGAGCCACACACACACCCATGTGTACTTCAGCCCACCCTCCCGACAAATGCACCTCAATTTCACATTGTTTGGCCTTTTTCTGTACAGTGTGTCATTGACAAACTAGTACATATTAGACTGGCATGCTACTTTTTAGCTTCTTCTTACCCTTTGGGAAGCTCTACTATTTGAAGGAAATGGACTATGTGTTGCGCCCAAGTTGGAGCCTGTAGCTCGACAACAAGGACTAAAGGCTCTTCCTCATTCGTGGGAGCGCTCACCTCAACCGCAAGGACGTGGGGTTCTGCAGAAGGGTGCTGCCCACCAATCGAAGCGAGGTTGTCCTCGGCAGCCTCTCTACCAGCAGGAGGTCCTGCCGAGAAATGCTTGTTGGAGTTCAATTTCTCCTTTTTCTGGCCATCATTGAAGGGATACGGACAACTAAGTTAGATGGAGGACAAAATTCCCTGGTTTCACATGAAGCTTTTGCGCGACGCATTTTGACAAGTGATCAGCGATGCTATTTTCCACACGTGGCACATACTCTGCTTGTAACCCATGAAAGAGCTCTTCCAACTTTCTTACCTCCTCCACATATGCCTCCATCAATGGACTCTGATAATCTTTGTTGACTTGCCTCACCATGAGTTGAGAATCTGCACGGATAATCAGTTTCTTGATTCCCAACTCCACTGCAATTCTGAGTCCGGCAAGGAGCCCCTTATACTCAGCAGTGTTGTTGGTGGCCTTCTCTAGGGTAAAGTGCATTTGAACCACATACTTGAGTTGCTCTCCGGTGGGTGCGACAAGAAGCATGCCGGCTCTTGCGCCCTGCAGCGAGAAAGCACCATCAAAATACGTGATCCATTCCTGAGGCGCCTCAGTGCCGGGGAGAACTATCACTGCTACTTCTTCATTTGGAGTGGGCGTCCATTCTGCAATGAACTACGCCAATGCCCTGCTCTGAATAGTTGAAGTGCTCTTATATTTTAAGGCAAAGCTTGACAACTCTAGGGCCCACTCGACTATTCCGCTGGTGGCTTCGGGGTTCCTCAATATGCGTTGCAGTGGAAAACGAGTGACAACTGTGATCTCGTGGGCTTGGAAGTAATGGCGCAGCTTCCTCAAGGCCATGATAAGGCCGAAGATCAGCTTCTGTACTCCAGAGTAACTTGACCTTGTTGGAGATATGCCATGGAGGAAATCATGTATGATGATATTTCCTATGTGTTTATGAATAAAGATAGTCCTTGGACATTATCAATGATGTGTATCAGCAAGTACGTGACTTGTTTGTGGGACTATGCATTGTATGATGACTGTCCTAAAAGGTCCCTAGTCGAAAGGGTTGTGTGGACGCGCAGCCGACTAGACTAGCATATGACACGGTCGATGGCTTGGTCTCACTAGCCATGAAGCATTGGATGCTAACCGAATAATATGGACTTGGAAAGGTCTGGTCGGATTCGACATAGTCGGATCCGAGTCGAGATAAGGTCCGAGTCAGACAGACCTAACTATGAGACGCAGCGATATGTCATCTGTGAGTCTCTAGTGCAACATATGTTCTATGTCCTAAGACCTGAGATGACACATGTACTCGGGATGGTGACAGACTTCCTTTGGGTCGACCAAACGCTACTCCGTGACTGGGTAGTTACAAAGGTAGGTTTCGGGCTTGTCAAGACCCATGCTGCGAGACGTGGTCGAGCAAGATGGGATTTGCCCCTCCGATCAGGAGAGATATACTCTGGGCCCCTCGTGTGATCTGACCTGGATAAGCATGGCCATGCGACTAGGATTATGCGATAATCCAGATAGTGGTCGGCATCACTGGAACAAGAAAGATGTTGGGCTAGCACAAGGATGACAATCTCGCCTTGAGCCCGACAACATATATCGTGTGGCAAAGGGAACATAAGTATGACATGTTGTACAAGTTCGCCTAACCAGCTTCATAGTCTACTTGGTGTTCGGCATGCCTTGCTAGAGGCCGCTACCAACCGTGTAGTTCAGAGGTGATTAGAACTGCAACCAAGCTGACTTGAATCTAAGTCACACGCTTAAGGGAAGGAACCTACGAGGTCGGATCCGAGGACACTGGTCGGATGTGATCCGAACTGCATTTGGATTGTGGCCGAGTAGACTTGTGGGCTTTAGGGTCCATGCGAGGCCCAAGTGTTGAGCCTGTGACAGACGCCTATATAAAGTGGAGGTGCAGCACACTCATGCGGTTGATCACTTCGGCGCCGTCATTAGGGCTTTGCATGTGTTGCAACTAGCCACCTCCACTTTTCGCCGGTTGTGTGATCGGACCTAGCAGTCCACTGCACAACGTTCCTCTTGCACGCGCAGATACCATTAGAGGTGGTGCACTTGCGCCGCTCCAGCGAACCTATCCGTGGGATCCGATCGGCTACATGGGAGATCAGCAAGGAGGAGACGACTCCGGGAATGCGAGGCGACTCCGGGAACGTGCTGCCTCAACTCTACTTCCGCTGCACGGCACTGTGCGTCTAGTGGTAACGATTTGTGATCCACCTCCCATAACATGTTCTTGGTTGTTATGTGCATAGGAAATTTTATTTTGCAGGCGACGCACCCTACCGTAGAATCCAACAGACTTGGCCCCCTGTAACAAGGAGCTGACAAAGTACACTGGCTGTTGCACCACTTACTTCCTTGTCGCAGTCTTGGGATTGCCTTCGCTTGCTTGCCTTGCCTCCAACTAGTTTGTGTCAAGTCCTGCCGTGGGGTGCTTCAGCTCCATCTTCGGAGGGGTTAGTTGCTGCGGCTGCTTCCTCATCCACTTCTCGCTGCGCCACCAGCGCTGCAATAACCACTTGATTTGTTGCAGCTAAGTACATCAACAACGACTCTTGTAGTTTTGGCGCGACTAAGGTGGGAGCAGAGAAAGGTAAGTTTTCAGGTCTTGCAGCGCTGCTTTTGCTTCCGAGGTCCACTTCATTGGGCCAGCCTTTTTGAGGATTTTGAAAAAAGGTAAGGCGCGCTCGGCGGACTTGGAGATGAACCTAATTAGTGCGGCAATGCATCCGGCGCGGCGCCTTACGTCTTTCACAGTCTTGGGCGCTTGGATTTGATCAATTGCTTTGATCTTGTCGGGATTGGCCTCTATTCCCCATTGGGATACAAAGAAACCAAGGAGCTTGCCGGATGGGACACCAAACACACATTTCTCTGGCTTGAGTTTCAAATTGATCTTGCACAAGTTTGCAAAGCTCTCTTCCAAGTCTTGAATGAGTGTTGATCTCTCCCTAGTTTTGACCACTGTATCATCCATATAGGCTTCCATGTTTCTGTGCAGCTGGGATTCGAAACCGATTTGTACAACCCTTGCAAAAGTGGAACCAGCGCTTTTTAACCCGAAAGGCATACGCACAAAGCAATACGTGCCACATGGAGTTATGAACGCGGTTTTCTCTTCATCTTCCTTGGCCATGAATATCTGATGGTACCCGGAGTACACACCTAAGAAGGAAAGCAAATCAAATTTGGAAGTGGAATCAATAATTTGATCAATGCGCGATAGGGGAAAGGGTCTTTTGGACATGCGTTGTTCAAGTTAGTGAAATCAATGCAGAGCCTCCGTTTGCCGTTTGCCTTGCATACAACCACTAGATTTGCTAACCAAGTTGGATGCATCACCCCTCTGACCAAACCAGCTGTTTAAAGTTTCTTGACCGCCTCGGCAATGAACTGCTACCGCTCTAAAGCTTGCTTTCTAACCTTCTCTTTGACGGGCCAAGCATGAGGGCATACAACAAGGTGGTGCTCGATTACCTTCCTGGGAACACCGGGGATGTCAGACGGTTGCCAAGCAAACACATCGACATTCGCCCGAAGGAAGGCAACGAGCGCGCTTTCCTATTTGTCATTGAGGGTGGCGGTAATGGTGAATGTACCATCAATGCCATCCTGCCTTGCTGGGACCCTCTTTACAGCAGGTGAAGCAACCTTGGGTCTTTTGCTAATGGAACACTCCGGCATGTTATCAACAGGCGTAGCGCACTCCAAGGAGGTGCGCTTCTCAGAGTCCTTGCCCGCATCCCTGCTAGCCTTCTTTCCCTTCTTTGTTTCTTTGGCGGGAGCCAGGGCTTCTGTAGCTTCAGCTGCTATCGCGTCTTGATAAATCTTGTCCACACATATAACTGCATCTTTCTTATCTGACGGAATGGAAATGATACCCATTGGCCCTGGCATCTTCAAGGTGTTGTAAGCATAATGGGATGCTGCCATGAACTTTGGTAGAGCTGGGCGACCAAGAATTCCATTGTGAGGCAAAGGAAGTTCAACAACATCAAACAAGACCCTCTCGGTCTAGTAGTTCAATTCCCCGCCAAATATCACAGGTAATGTAACCTTCCCCTTAGACCGGCTGCTACCGGGGTTGATTCCTTCGAACGCACTTGTAGCCTTGAGCTCTTCGTCAGGGATCTGTAGCTTTTCAACCACTTTAGGGGAGATTAAGTTCAGCCCAGCCCCACCGTCAACTAGCATCTTTGTTACCTTGAGGTTACGAATTGTCGGGGAAACCAACAATAGCAAACACCTAACTGCAGTGGTGCGGTCAGGGTGATCCTCTGTGTCAAAGATGATAGGCGTGTGGGACCATTTAAGTGGCCTTTGGGAGTCTGCAGTTGGCTCCACGACATTGACCTCACACGCCCACTGTTTGAGTCGGTGATGGGAGGAGTGCAAGGATGCACCCCCATCAACACACATGGCTTTGGTTGCCTTCTAGAATGCATGCTCGCTGGTGTCTTCCTCATCCTCCTCATCAGTCCCATCATCTCCGTCTTTCTTTTCACGGCCTCGAGCAAGTTTTTCCTTCAGCTACGGGGCCTTGCCGCGGCGGCCCCCTCAACCGCCATGACCCTTTTTGCCAGCACCCTCTTGGCCTCTCTCCTTGTCACACTTCTTGTATTCAGCCCTTTGTTTCTCAGCAAGCTGCTCAAGTTGGTGGCACTCTTGGAGATCATGACCTTTGGTGCGGTGGATTTTGCAGTATGGTACGTCGGACTTCTCGGTTTCCTCAGCTTCCGCTGCTTCTCAGCAATTAGCGCACGTGGCAGCTCCCTTGTTTGGGGCCTTGGTTTTGGCTTTCTTGTTGGCACTAAGATCACCAGAGCTCTCAACGACCAATATTGCCTTCTCTTTGCGTTTCCTATTGCTCCTCTGGCTTCTCCTCCTCATGGTTGGTGGCATCGTCGTCATCATCTGAATCAATCTCGACGCCATCCACCTCTCCGGGGAGTCGCCTTCCTTCTTCAGCTCGAGCACACTTATCCGCCAAGGTGTAGAACCCGTCAACGGTCTTGGGCAGCCGGACATTAATTTTGGCTCGCATCCTCCTGTTGCGCATGTTCGAATGGAACACGGCAATCAGGGCTACCGGGTGTATCTCTAGAATGTGTACTCAACCAAACCTCTGTATATATTTATGCAAACCCTCCCCTTCCTTCTTCGGAAGGACTTTCAAGTCACTGGGTTGTCTAGGCTCTTAGTGGCCACCTGTGAAGGCGCCAACAAACTCATTGCACAAGTTAGCCCATGATGAAATAGAGTCCTCTAGCAGGTGCATCAGCCATGATCTCACATTTGGCTCGAGCGCTAAAGGGAAATAGTTGGCGACCTTCTCATATCTGCCCCGTCGGCTTGAACGGCAATCGTATAGATGCCCAAAAACTCTACCGGGTTTAACTTTCCATTTCTCCAGCAGTTTAGGCTTGAAGGCTAGGGCAGATGGCCAGCTGACCTATCGCATCTCACGACTGAAGGCAGGGAACTCAACCTCATAAGGCAAGTAACCGCCTATACTTGGCGTGGGTTCGTTAATGTCTGGGCCGTCGAGTCTGTTCGATTTACGGTGTGCCTCCTGGCTCCGCTCTATGGTGAAGCACGCATCTTCCTTCTGCTGGTCTTCCAGAAACCATCGTTGATCCCGGCGGGTTTGTGGCCCGGACGAAGCCATCGACATCTTGTTGCGTTTGTCGACACACTGAGTTTGCTGAGGTTGCCTCTGGGTCTATCGTCATGGAGGGGATTGCACTCTTGGTGTAGCCCCCTCGACACCGCTGAGGGAGTCCTGTATTAGGGGGTATCCGGACGGCCGAACTATAACCTTTGGCCGGACTCCCAGACTATGAAGATACAAGCTTGAAGACTTCGTCCCGTGTCCGGATAGGACTTTCCTTGGCGTGGAAGGCAAGCATGGCGATATGATATGTAGATCTCCTCCCATTGTAACTGACTCTGTGTAACCCTAGCCCTCTCCGATGTCTATATAAACCAAAGAGTTTTAGTCCGTAGGACGAACAACAATCATACCATAGGCTAGCTTCTAGGGTTGAGCCTCTCTGATCTCGTGGTAGATCAACTCTTGTACTACCCATATCATCAATATTAATCAAGCAGGAGTAGGGTTTTACCTCCATCGAGAGGGCCCGAACCTGGGTAAAAACATCGTGTCCCTTGTCTCCTGTTACCATCTGCCTAGACGCACAGTTTGGGACCCCCTACCCGAGTTGAGAGTTCCACTGTGCCATCGCCATCAGGAAGGATGCCATGTCCGGTCTTTAAAGACGGCACTCTTGCTAAAGGAGCTTTGGCTATCGGCCAAACTCTCCGGCTAGGTGGTTTTCTTATGACCGCCTGTTCGGCCGCCGCACCGACGATGACTTCTCGGGTCATCAAAAGCAATCTCCACGTCGACTCGGGACTCGCCGAGCAGTTAGATCTGATGGATCTCTCTTCCTTAAACGAGCTCTTGGATCACATCGCCGCCCTGAGAGTCTCTACAGACTACAATCAGATTGGGCTTAAACCCGATCCAAGAGAAATTGACTCTCCCCAGGTCAGCCACCACGTCGCAGTGGTGGAGGAACAATGCGGCGAATCTATACCCATCTTAAGGACCAAATATGTCCGGATTCCCGATCCCCCCAAGCCGGATACCCGTGGAGGGAGGACGTCACTCAAGCCCTGAACCTAAAGTCAGACAGCAGGCCAGATTCATTGGACATCATCCAAGAACCCAAGCTTCCGAATTTGGAAACTCCTTGGCCCCTGAGCCTCAGATCGGGCGAGGTTCCTGATTTAACTCCACCCGCCCACCCTAACATAAGGGATCTATCCCAAGTTCGGCAAGAGCCCACGGAAACAGTACATCATTACTGGGCCAGATTCCTCCTGGTTATGAACAGGATAGAGGACTGCCGCGAGGAGGATGCAATTTCATCCTTCTGCAATAATTGCACGGACATCGAAATCCTCAACGCCATAAGTCGCCGTGATATTACACGCTTCACTGACTTGGCATCCATGGTACAAAAATACTGTGGGATGGAAAGCGTCCGGAAAACCGAAATAAAATTCTGGGACGATCCGGCCTTGAATACAACCCCAGCTCGAAATAAAAGGGCACATTATCGCCATGCACAGGGGTTAATCACCAAAAAACAAAAACCATCTATAGGGTATGGAACCGTACTGGAGGGATGGCTCAATGGACCTTGTAAAATTCATAGTACAGAGGGCGTCACACCAACTCATAGCCTTAGAGCATGTTGGATACTCTGGCAGGTAGCCAGAAGTGGCGAGGACCTTCTAACTCCAGAATCCACAGAGCACCACCCCAGGAATACCAGTACGGTATCAACAGTCTTCGAGACTTTGACATCAAACAATGTGTGGAAACGAACACTCCACAGCCTTACCAAAGTCTACCAGGTAGCAACAATAAACCCATGGAGTGACACGGCTATTACCTTTAATGCAAATGAACCTAAATTCCGAACAGCCCGGGCACCAGCCGCATTGGTCCTCAGTCCGATAGTGGACGGCTTTCGACTTACCAAGGTACTCATGGACAGTGGCAGCGGATTGAACCTCGTTTATGAGGAAACCCTTCGAAAAATGGAAATAGACTGGAGCCGCATTGAGCGAAGCAACACAACCTTTAGAGGAATAATCCCCAGTCGGGAAGCGTGTTGTACAGGAAAAATTACACTGGATGTTGTGTTCGGCACACCGGATAATTACAGGTTAGAGGAGGTCACATTTCAAGTGGCCCCGTTCAGCAGCGGATACCATGCTCTGTTAGGGCGAGAGGCATTCACAATTTTTCAAGCTATACCCCATTACGGGTACATGAAGCTCAAAATGCCCGGACCCAACGGAATCATCAGTCTTGCTAGTGACGCGGACATAGCACTCCGCACCGAAAACAAAACAGCCACACTGGCCCTTAAGGCATTATCCGAAGACCTAGTGGCCGAGGAACTAACTGTGCTGCGCTCCATGGTGGACAGGGATGACGTGATACTCGACAAAAGATCCAAGTCCACCTCCTTTAAACCGGCAGACGAAATAGTCAAATTCCAAGTCCATCCAACGGACCCTACAAAAACGGCCTCCATCGGGGCACAATTAAACCCTGATGTAGACGCCACACTACGAGAATTCCTACGCGAAAATTGGGACATCTTTGCCTGGCACCCTTCAGACATGCCAGGAATCCCACGCAGGCTGGCCGAGCAGGCTCTTCGGTGTTTCTCTGAACCTAAGAGACAAGCCATGGGAGAGGAGCTAGCCAAACTACTGGAAGCCGGATTCATCAGAGATATAAAACATCCGGACTGGCTAGCAAACCTGGTGATGGTACCAAAGAAGGACAAATCCTAGCGCCTATGCGTCGATTTCAAGGACCTCAACAAGGCTTGCCCAAAGGATCCCTTCCCCCTCCCCCGCATTGATCAAATCATCGACGCTACCGCAGGACACGATTCATTGTGTTTCCTCGACGCATACTCTGGCTACCATCAAATTAAGATGGCAGAGCCAGACCAAGCCGCAACGGCATTTATCACCCCATACGTCCCATTCTGCTTCAACACAATGCCCTTCGGGCTCAAAAACGCCGGCGCAACATATCAGCGCATGATTCAGACATGTCTGGCCAACCAGATCGGCAAAACAATTGAAGCATATGTGGATGACGTGGTCGTCAAAACCAAGCATGTCGAAACTCTAATAGACGACTTGAGGCTCACGTTCGATAACCTCCGAACATATGACATCAAGCTTAACCCAGAAAAATGCGTTTTTGGCATACCAGCCAGAAAGCTCTTGGGCTTCATTATATCCAGTAGAGGAATTGAAGCAAACCCAGCCAAGATCCGAGCTCTGTCACAATTGGATATTCCAAAGGACCTCAAACAAATACAAAATTGACCGGATGCGTGGCGGCTCTAAGCCGCTTCATCTCCCGCTTGGGAGAAAAGGCATTACCCCTTTATCGCCTCCTCCGGCGCACTGAACACTTTGAGTGGACGGATGCCGCCACGACCGGACTCGAAGAAATAAAAGCCATATTGGCAACCAACCCGGTCCTGGCCGCGCCTAACATCGGTGAACCAATGCTATTATACATTGCGGCAACTCATCAAGTTGTAAGCGCAGTGCTCGTCGTCGAACGAGAAACGGACAGACACAAACCCCCCCCCCCCTTCAAAAACCGGTCTACTACGTGTGCACTGTTCTCACTCCATGCAAGTCATGGTACCCGCATTACCATGCAGTGTTCATGGCGTCCCGGAAGCTACGACATTACTTTCAAGAGTGTTCAATAATAGTAGCCTTCGAAGTGCCTCTTAATGATATTATAAACAACCACGACGCGATGGGCCGGATTGCCAAATGAGCCATTGAGCTCCTCCCATTCGACATAACCTATAAGCCACGACGAGCTATCAAGTCACAAGTTTTGGCCGACTTTGTCGCTGAATGGACTGAAGCCGAACTCCCTAAAGCGTACGGCACATATTCCAACTGGATCATGCACTTCGACGACTCCAAAATGCTAGCGGGTCTGGGGGCTGGTGTCGTTCTGACATCCCCAACAGGAGATACAATTCAATATGTACTCCAGATAATGTATACAGACTCTAATAATGCAGTCGAATACGAGGCCCTTCTACATGGTCTCCGGATGGCAGTCTCCATGGGCATTCAACGCCTAGAGGTGCGTGGGGATTCGAACCTCACGATATCCCAAGTAAATGGAGACTTTGATGCCAAGGATCCGAAAATGGCAGCTTATCGCAATGCCGTCCTAAAAATGTCAGCTCGGTTCGAGGGGCTCTAATTTCACCATATAGCCCGGGAAAATAATCAGGCAGCAGACGTCTTGGCACGCATCAGCGTGAAGCACGATGCAGCCCCCCAACATTTTCTTGGAGAGGCTATTCAAGCCATCTGTCCAATGGGAAGGGGAGTCCGGAAATAACAACCCGGACTCAGCCGCACCACCTGACACCGAACATTCTGACACAACGGGAGGCTCTGCCAACGAAGTAACATCCTCAACCCACATAATAATGGAAGTCCTTGCACCATGGACAGAACCATTCTTAGCCTACCTAACTAGGCAAGAACTCCCCGAGGACCAAAACGAGGCACGCTGCATAGTGCGGCGATCTAAAGCCTACAAAGTCCATGAAGGAGAGCTTTATAGGAAAAGCACCACCGGAGTCCTTCAAAGGTGTATCTCCGAAGAGGAAGGGCGGAACCTTCTGGCTAAAATTCATGCCAGACTAGGCGGGCACCACGCCGCAGCCCGGGCCCTCATAAGCAAGGCCTTCCATACTGGATTTTATTGGCCTACGGCCCGGACAGATGCTCAGGACTTAGTCCAACGATGCGTCGGCTGCCAATTATTCACTAACCAAAGCCATATGGCACCCACCGCCCTCCGAACTATACCCATCACCTGGCCCTTCACGGTCTGGGGGCTTGACATGGTTGGACACCTTAAAGGGGGAACCCACAAGCAACAATACTTATTGGTCATGGTTGACAAATTCACCAAATGGATAGAGGCCAAGCCTATTAAGATGGCCAAATCCGGACCAGTGATAGACTTCATATCAGGGGTCGTACACCGTTACGGAGTCCCCCACAACATCATCACTGATAACGGCACGAACTTTACGACCGACGAGGTAAAACTCTAGTGCAAAAACATGGGCATCAAGCTCGACTATGCTTCAGTCTATCACCCACAAACTAACGGTCAAGTCGAGCGGGAAAATGGTCTAATCATGAGCGTCATCAAACCCAGACTAGTGCGGTCCCTCAAGGAATCTAACATGCACTGGGTAGAGGAGCTCGACTCCGTACTCTGGGGGCCGCGGACCACGCCAAACCGCACTACCGGATTCACACCATTTTTTATGGTATACGGCGCAGAGGCTGTTCTGCCCTGCGACATAATTCATGACTCACCTCGCGTGCGCATGTACGAAGAAAGAGAAGCCAAACTCGATAGGCAAGACAGTTTGGACGCACTGGAGGAGGAGCGCGATGTGGAAAAAGCCCGTTCCGCATTCTATCAACAGCAGGCTCAAAGATATCAAAGCAGAGAAGTACGGGCCAAAACTTACAATGTTGGCGAATTAGTTCTACGCCTGCCAGACAAGAAAAAGGACAAACTCAAGCCCAAATGGGAAGGTCCCTTCATAATCGACCAAGTCCTGACTGGTGGAGCATACCGTCTGCGAGATGCATCAGATAACCGACTCGAGCCGAACCCATGGAACGCCGCGCGCCTACGAAGATTCTACGCCTAGCGCCGGACTCTGTGTTCGTCTCCTTCCTCTGTCTATTCTTTACACATTAGCTATCTTATATTTCTCTCCTTCTCCCTCCTTTTCTCTTACAGCCTTTTAAGGGCTCATTCGCGCCTCGTTCGCACACAATTGATGCGCTATCCGCGCTCATTATACCTGGGGGCTTCTTCAACAGAAGCTTATTTATATGGGCCTCGTGCTCAAGACGTGTGTCACACTTCCGCATGTACCTTTTATTCACCATTATATGCATCGATATGACTTAAGTTTTGGCCAAGCTGGGTTGCCTGGCTCCTGTGCTTACCCCTATGTTCCCGACTGTTCGGCTAGGTGGTAAAGGGAGCACCTCTGCGATTGTTACTGCCGGGTCAGCCGGATGTGTACCTCAGACTGGGTGAAGCTGAAAGCTAGTGTTCTTAAGGGAATATTCGGTCGGTGAACTAAAAGATGTTTTTACCTTGATTATTTATCCGCCCCCGGATGCTTTCCTGCTTTTTTTGCAGTTCGAACATGCACTTTAGGGCATGCCTCCCAGGGAAAGGAACCCCAAATGGAACTATTCTCCCTGGAAGATGTTTATTACTAACCATGTAATATAACATAACTAGTTGGGCACTTGTCTGCTAAAGCACTAATGACCCCTACGCCTGGTCTCCACACATGCCCCGGTTCTTACATAACCGAGAGGGTATTCGGACACACTCTGGACTATCAGTTCCCGAGGTTGAAGCGAAAAGGTCCTCTATGACAAACGATCTACAATCCGGCTAGAAGGCATTTTACATGTCATTTTAAATTACATAGTCAATTTGACTGGGTATATCCCTCTTCAATACCATCCAACAGGCTGTCTAGTTTACAGTCCTATTGGGAATATTTTTTGGCCAACTCTACCTGGCCGTACACTAAACTGACAGGGATCTCCTTCCCATCGGGCCCCACAGGTCCGACATCGGCCATGTGGTTTGGGTCAGCCTTTGTGTACCGCGTCTTCACCATGGCCCAGGCTTCCTGGGCGCCTTGATGGTAGGCCGATATCTTCCATAATTGGAAGCACCGCCGCGCTCCCTTCAGCTTCTCTACAAGCTCTCCAAGGCCTTCGGGCATCGAGACGGATGGTCACAAGGCCTGGGCGACGCCTTGCATCACCTGCCGAACTCGTTCGTGCAGTTGTGAAGCTCGGGAAGAAGGTCACCCATAGAACCGGGCATTTCCTCCGCCGGCCGACCTATCAGCATACCTACAGACATAACACTATCAATTCGACTTCCTCGCCGAACTCTTCTTTTCATAAGTTCGTTCAAGCACTTACTAAAAATGCCGCGTCGAAGCCGCCGATTCTCCTTCACGGAGTCCGACAGCTGAGCACGAACATCCTTTAGTTCCTCGCCCAGCTGGGTGTTGGCATCTTGAAACTTGTTCTTCTCTTGCCTCACCCTTGTAAGCACGCTCTCGCCGGCCTTTAACTGGCATAAGAGTTGCTGCTTGTCCGGATCCACTCTGGCGCCATCTGCACTATTATTGTCAGAATTGTACACATGCCGCACTTCACCACATACTTATCTTTCGAAGCGTATATTACCTGAGGGGGTCTCTTTGGCCTTCCCTATTGCGGCTAGTGCGGCCTCAAGTTGGGCTTTGCACTCTTCCAGCTCCTGGGATAGTCGGGTATTCTTTTCTGTAAGATCCCGCATAACAAATGATCCTTAAATCAGTCATTCTAACTGTTTCAAGTCTCGGGGGCTACTGGCATATGTAACCATCAAATTTTCTCACCCGTATGTATTTTACATACTGCTCTGTGGCTCTGGCTTGACCATTTTGAGCGGCACGGAGGTACGCATCTCCCGTACGAAAAGCGTCCAACGCCTCTTGGAAAAAACAAGCGTCACGAAGAACAGTCCGGCGATGCCTGTGGTTCATGGCACTCTCCACCTCGGAATTGGTGGCAGACAACCCATCCGCTTCCTCTGTCGGAGGAGCGTCCAGTACGCGCCCCGTGTTCGCCTCCGCTTCCGGACCCGGCCTTGAAGCCTGACCTGTGGATATAGTCCGGCGGGCGCTCTTCTTCCTAAAGTAAGCATGAGCGTTAGTATGCCATGAGGGCATAAACCCTGGGCATTAAAGTTACATGCCATACCGTTGCATCGGCGTCTCGATCCGGTTCACACTTCTTTTTAGCCCGCTGGGCCTCGATGGCCCTTGTTGGCTGGCCGCCGCGGGCTCGGCCCTCCACCTCAAGGATTTCCCCTGCGAAAAATGCCATTGGTATACGGCGATCAAAAATAAGCACGGATGGATCCTCTTGCAAGTACTGGGACTTCGATCTCAGTTACCTTTGAGGCTGGAAGTAGTCCGGGATAATCGGCCGTAATGGCCACTAAGGTGTTGTCCTTACTCAATTGATGAAACACCCCATCAATCAGCTCCACACATAAGTCCGGGTCCTCGTGGGAGTCCGGGTCGAGGGACCGTTCTGGGTCCTCGGGTTGTGGAGGTGTGCTGTTTATCTCCTTACAGTCTGGCGTAGCTCCTGCGTTCAAATTGCTAGACTAAGTACTTAACTATGGGAATATAAAAACGGATGGGCAAGTGAACGTGTTCGCTTACCCAGCTTGGAGGATTGTACATAGAGAATCCGCCCCGTGGGTTGACATGGAGGAATTCCTCCTCTTCTCCCTTGTACAAAGCGGACAAGATCTTCGTTAGAGTGGCAGCCGAATCCGGCCCTTTACGGCCGCACCGGGTGGCGTCGTCCTCCCCATTGACATCCCACATGGGGTGGCCTCGGTATTAAAGCGGCTGCACCCCCCGCGTAATGCATATGGCCATGACCTCGATCATGGTCAGTCTGGAATGAGCTAACAACCTTATCCGGCTCATCAGGTACAGGACGTCCCTGTCATTTTCCTTCTGAGAGCCACACACACACCCATGTGTACTTCAGCCCACCCTCCCGGCAAATGCACCTCAATTTCACATTGTTTGGCCTTTTTCTGTACAGTGTGTCATTGACAAACTAGTACATATTAGACTGGCATGCTACTTTTTTAGCTTCTTCTTGCCCTTTGGGAAGCTCTCCTATTTGAAGGAAATGGACTATGTGTTGCACCCAAGTTGGAGCCTGTAGCTCGACAACAAGGACTAAAGGCTCTTCCTCGTTCGTGGGAGCGCTCACCTCAACCGCAAGGACCTGGGGTTCTGCAGAAGGGTGCTGCCCACCAATCGAAGCGAGGTTGTCCTCGGCAGCCTCTCTACCAGCAGGAGGTCCTGCCGAGAAATGCTTGTTGGAGTTCAATTTCTCCTTTTTCTGGCCATCATTGAAGGGATACGAACAACTAAGTTAGATGGAGGACAAAAGTCCCTGGTTTCACATGAAGCTTTTGCGGGACGCATTTTGACAAGTGATCAGCGATGCTATTTTCCACACGTGGCACATACTCTGCTTGTAACCCATGAAAGAGCTCTTCCAACTTTCTTACCTCCTCCACATATGCCTCCATCAATGGACTCTGATAATCTTTGTTGACTTGCCTCACCATGAGTTGAGAATCTCCACGGATAATCAGTTTCTTGATTCCCAACTCCACTGCAATTCTGAGTCCGGCAAGGAGCCCCTTATACTCAGCAGTGTTGTTGGTAGCCTACTCTAGGGTAAAGTGCATTTGAACCACATACTTGAGTTGCTCTCCGGTGGGTGCGACAAGAAGCATGCCGGCTCTTGCGCCCTACAGCGAGAAAGCACCATCAAAATACGTGATCCATTCCTGAGGCGCCTCAGTGCCGGGGAGAACTATCACTGCTACTTCTTCATCTGGAGTGGGCGTCCATTCTGCAATGAACCACGCCAATGCCCTGCTCTGAATAGTTGAAGTGCTCTTATATTTTAAGGCAAAGCTTGACAACTCTAGGGCCCACTCGACTATTCCGCCGGTGGCTTCGGGGTTCCTCAATATGCGTTGCAGTGGAAAACGAGTGACAACTGTGATCTCGTGGGCTTGGAAGTAATGGCGCAGCTTCCTCAAGGCCATGATAAGGCCGAAGATCAGCTTCTGTACTCCAGAGTAACTTGACCTTGTTGGAGATATGCCATGGAGGAAATCATGTATGATGATATTTCCTATGTGTTTATGAATAAAGATAGTCCTTGGACATTATCAATGATGTGTATCAGCAAGTACGTGACTTGTTTGTGGGACTATGCATTGTATAATGACTGTCCTAAAAGGTCCCTAGTCGAAAGGGTTGTGTGGACGCGCAGCCGACTAGACTAGCATATGACACGGTCGATGGCTTGGTCTCACTAGCCATGAAGCATTGGATGCTAACCGAATAATATGGACTTGGAAAGGTCTGGTCGGATTCGACATAGTCGGATCCGAGTCAAGATAAGGTCCGAGTCAGACAGACCTAACTATGAGACGCAGCGATATGTCATCTGTGAGTCTCTAGTGCAACATATGTTCTATGTCCTAAGACCTGAGATGACGCATGTACTCGGGATGGTGACAGACTTCCTTTGGGTCGACCAAACGCTACTCCGTGACTGGGTAGTTACAAAGGTAGGTTTCGGGCTTGTCAAGACCCATGCTGCGAGACGTGGTCGAGCAAGATGGGATTTGCCCCTCCGATCAGGAGAGATATACTCTGGGCCCCTCGTGTGATCTGACTAGGATAAGCATGGCCATGCGACTAGGATTATGCGATAATCCAGATAGTGGTCGGCATCACTGGAACGAGAAAGATGTTGGGCTAGCACAAGGATGACAATCTCGCCTTGAGCCCGACAACATATATCGTGTGGCAAAGGGAACATAAGTATGACATGTTGTACAAGTTCGCCTAACCAACTTCATAGTCTACTTGGTGTTCGACATGCCTTGCTAGAGGCCGCTACCAACCATGCAGTTCAGAGGTGATTAGAACTGCAACCAAGCTGACTTGAATCTAAGTCACACGCTTAAGGGAAGGAACCTATGAGGTCGGATCCGAGGACAGTGGTCGGATGTGATCCGAACTGCATTTGGATTGTGGCCGAGTAGACTTGTGGGCTTTAGGGTCCATGCGAGGCCCAAGTGTTGAGCCTGCGACAGACGCCTATATAAAGTGGAGGTGCAGCACACTCATGCGGTTGATCACTTCGGCGCCGTCATTAGGGCTTTGCATGTGTTGCAACTAGCCACCTCCACTTTCCGCCGGTTGTGTGATCGGACCTAGCAGTCCACCGCACAAGGTTCCTCTTGCACGCGCGGATACCGTTAGAGGTGGTGCACTTGCGCCGCTCCAGCGAACCTATTCGTGGGATCTGATCGGCTACATGGGAGATCAGCAAGGAGGAGACGACTCCGGGAATGCGAGGCGACTCCGGGAACATGCTGCCTCAACTCTACTTCCGCTGCACGGCACTGTGCGTCTAGTGGTAACGATTTGTGATCCACCTCCCATAACATGTTCTTGGTTGTTATGTGCATAGGAAATTTTATTTTGCAGGCGACGCACCCTACCGTAGAATCCAACAGACTTGGCCCCCTGTAACAAGGAGCTGACAAAGTACACTGGCTGTTGCACCACTTACTTCCTTGTCGCAGTCTTGGGATTGCCTTCGCTTGCTTGCCTTGCCTCCAACTAGTTTGTGTCAAGTCCTGCCGTGGGGTGCTTCAGCTCCATCTTCGGAGGGGTTAGTTGCTGCGGCTGCTTCCTCATCCACTTCTCGCTGCGCCACCAGCGCTGCAATAACCACTTGATTTGTTGCAGCTAAGTACATCAACAACGACTCTTGTAGTTTTGGCGCGACTAAGGTGGGAGCAGAGAAAGGTAAGTTTTCAGGTCTTGCAGCGCTGCTTTTGCTTCCGAGGTCCACTTCATTGGGCCAGCCTTTTTGAGAATTTTGAAAAAAGGTAAGGCGCGCTTGGCGGACTTGGAGATGAACCTAATTAGTGCGGCAATGCATCCGACGCGGCGCCTTACGTCTTTCACAGTCTTGGGCGCTTGTATTTGATCAATTGCTTTGATCTTGTCGGGATTGGCCTCTATTCCCCATTGGGATACAAAGAAACCAAGGAGCTTGCCGGATGGGACACCAAACACACATTTCTCGGGCTTGAGTTTCAAATTGATCTTGCACAAGTTTGCAAAGCTCTCTTCCAAGTCTTGAATGAGTGTTGATCTCTCCCTAGTTTTGACCACTGTATCATCCATATAGGCTTCCATGTTTCTGTGCAGCTGGGATTCGAAACCGATTTGTACAACCCTTGCAAAAGTGGAACCAGCGCTTTTTAACCCGAAAGGCATACGCACAAAGCAATACGTGCCACATGGAGTTATGAACGCGGTTTTCTCTTCATCTTCCTTGGCCATGAATATCTGATGGTACCCGGAGTACACATCGAAGAAGGAAAGCAAATCAAATTTGGAAGTGGAATCAGTAATTTGATCAATGCGCGATAGGGGAAAGGGTCTTTTGGACATGCGTTGTTCAAGTTAGTGAAATCAATGCAGAGCCTCCGTTTGCCGTTTGCCTTGCATACAACCACTAGATTTGCTAACCAAGTTGGATGCATCACCCCTCTGACCAAACCAGCTGTTTAAAGTTTCTTGATCGCCTCGGCAATGAACTGCTACCGCTCTAAAGCTTGCTTTCTAACCTTCTCTTTGATGGGCCAAGCATGAGGGCATACAACAAGGTGGTGCTCGATTACCTTCCTGGGAACACCGGGGATGTCAGACGGTTGCCAAGCAAACACATCGACATTCGCCCGAAGGAAGGCAACGAGCGCGCTTTCCTATTTGTCATTGAGGGTGGCGGTAATGGTGAATGTACCATTAATGCCATCCTGCCTTGCCGGGACCCTCTTTACAGCAGGTGAAGCAACCTTGGGTCTTTTGCTAATGGAACACTCCGGCATGTTATCAACAGGCGTAGCACACTCCAAGGAGGTGCGCTTCTTAGAGTCCTTACCCGCATCCCTGCTAGCCTTCTTTCCCTTCTTTGTTTCTTTGGCGGGAGCCAGGGCTTCTGTAGCTTCAGCTGCTATCACGTCTTGATAAATCTTGTCCACACATATAACTGCATCTTTCTTATCTGACGGAATGGAAATGATACCCATTGGCCCTGGCATCTTCAAGGTGTTGTAAGCATAATGGGATGCTGCCATGAACTTTGGTAGAGCTGGGCGACCAAGAATTCCATTGTGAGGCAAAGGAAGTTCAACAACATCAAACAAGACCCTCTCGGTCTAGTAGTTCAATTCCCCGCCAAATATCACAGGTAATGTAACCTTCCCCTTAGACCGGCTGCTACCGGGGTTGATTCCTTCAAACGCACTCGTAGCCTTGAGCTCTTCGTCAGGGATCTGTAGCTTTTCAACCACTTTAGGGGAGATTAAGTTCAGCCCAGCCCCACCGTCAACTAGCATCTTTGTTACCTTGAGGTTACGAATTGTCGGGGAAACCAACAACAGCAAACACCTAACTGCAGTGGTGCGGTCAGGGTGATCCTCTGTGTCAAAGATGATAGGCGTGTGGGACCATTTAAGTGGCCTTTGGGAGTCTGCAGTTGGCTCCACAACATTGACCTCACACGCCCACTGGTTGAGTCGGTGATGGGAGGAGTGCAAGGATGCACCCCCATCAACACACATGGCTTTGGTTGCCTTCTAGAATGCATGCTCGCTGGTGTCTTCCTCATCCTCCTCATCAGTCCCATCATCTCCGTCTTTCTTTTCACGGCCTCGAGCAAGTTTTTCCTTCAGCTGCGGGGCCTTGCCGCGGCGGCCCCCTCAACTGCCATGACCCTTTTTGCCAGCACCCTCTTGGCCTCTCTCCTTGTCACACTTCTTGTATTCAGCCCTTTGTTTCTCAGCAAGCTTCTCAAGTTGGTGGCACTCTTGGAGATCATGACCTTTGGTGCGGTGGATTTTGCAGTATGGTACGTCGGACTTCTTGGTTTCCTCAGCTTCCGCTGCTTCTCAGCAATTAGCGCACGTGGCAGATCCCTTGTTGGGGGCCTTGGTTTTGGCTTTCTTGTCGGCACTAAGATCACCAGAGCTCTCAACGACCAATATTGCCTTATCTTTGCGTTTCCTATTGCTCCTCTGGCTTCTCCTCCTCATGGTTGGTGGCATCGTCGTCATCATCTGAATCAATCTCGACGCCATCCACCTCTCCAGGGAGTCGCCTTCCTTCTTCAGCTCGAGCACACTTATCCGCCAAGGTGTAGAACCCGTCAACGGTCTTGGGCAGCCAGACATTAATTTTGGCTCGCATCCTCCTGTTGCGCATGTTCGAATGGAACACGACAATCAGGGCTACCGGGTGTATCTCTAGAATGTGTACTCAACCAAACCTCTGTATATATTTATGCAAACCCTCCCCTTCCTTCTGTGGAAGGACTTTCAAGTCACTGGGTTGTCTAGGCTCTTAGTGGCCACCTGTGAAGGCGCCAACAAACTCATTGCACAAGTCAGCCCATGATGAAATAGAGTCCTCTAGCAGGTGCATCAGCCATGATCTCACATTTGGCTCGAGCGCTAAAGGGAAATAGTTGGCGACCTTCTCATATCTGCCCCGTCGGCTTGAACGGCAATCGTATAGATGCCCAAAAACTCTACCGGGTTAAACTTTCCATTTCTCCAGGAGTTTAGGCTTGAAGTCTAGGGCAGATGGCCAGCTGACCTATCGCATCTCACGACTGAAGGCAGGGAACTCAACCTCATAAGGCAAGTAACCGCCTATACTTGGCGTGGGTTCGTTAATGTCTGGGACGTTGAGTCTATTCGATTTACGGTGTGCCTCCTGGCTCCGCTCTATGGTGAAGCACGCATCTTCCTTCTGCTGGTCTTCCAAAAACCATCGTTGATCCCGGCGGGTTTGTGGCCCGGGCGAAGCCATCGACATCTTGTTGCGTTTGTCGACACATTGAGTTTGCTGAGGTTGCCTCTGGGTCTATCGTCATGGAGGGGATTGCACTCTTGGTGTAGCCCCCTCGACACCGCTGAGGGAGTCCTGTATTAGGGGGTATCCGGACGGCCGGACTATGACGTTTGGCCGGACTCCCGGACTATGAAGATACAAGATTGAAGACTCCGTCCCGTGTCCGGATAGGACTTTCCTTGGCGTGGAAGGCAAGCTTGGCGATATGATATGTAGATCTCCTCCCATTGTAACCGACTCTGTGTAACCCTAGCCCTCTCCGATGTCTATATAAACCAAAGAGTTTTAGTCCGTAGGACGAACAACAATCATACCATAGGCTAGCTTCTAGGGTTGAGCCTCTCTGATCTCGTGGTAGATCAACTCTTGTACTACCCATATCATCAATATTAATCAAGCAGGAGTAGGGTTTTACCTCCATCGAGAGGGCCCGAACCTGGGTAAAAACATCGTGTCCCTTGTCTCCTGTTACCATCTGCCTAGACGCACAGTTTGGGACCCCCTACCCGAGTTGAGAGTTCCACCGTGCCATCGCCATCAGGAAGGATGCCATGTCCGGTCTTTAAAGACGGCACTCTTGCTAAAGGAGCTTTGGCTATCGGCCAAACTCTCCGGCTAGGTGGTTTTCTTATGACCGCCTGTTCGGCCGCCGCGCCGACGATGACTTCTCGGGTCATCAAAAGCAATCTCCACGTCGACTCGGGACTCGCCGAGCAGTTAGATCCGATGGAGCTCTCTTCCTTAAACGAGCTCTTGGATCGCATCGCCGCCCTGAGAGTCGCTTCAGACTACGATCAGATTGGGCTTAAACCCGATCCAAGAGAAATTGACTCTCCCCAGGTCACCCACCACGTCGCAGTGGTGGAGGAACAATGCGGCGAATCTATACCCATCTTAAGGACCAAATATGTCCGGATTCCCGATCCCCCAAGCCGGATACCCGTGGAGGGAGGACGTCACTCAAGCCCTGAACCTAAAGTCAGACAGCAGGCCAGATTCATTGGACATCATCCAAGAACCCAAGCTTCCGAATTCGGAAACTCCTTGGCCCCTGAGCCTCAGATCGGGCGAGGTTCCTGATTTAACTCCACCCGCCCACCCTAACATAAGGGATCTATCCCAAGTTCGGCAAGAGCCCACGGAAACAGTACATCATTACTGGGCCAGATTCCTCCTGGTTATGAACAGGATAGAGGACTGCCGCGAGGAGGATGCAATTTCATCCTTCTGCAATAATTGCACGGACATCGAAATCCTCAACGCCATAAGTCGCCGTGATATTACACGCTTCACTGACTTGGCATCAATGGTACAAAAATACTGTGGGATGGAAAGCGTCCGGAAAACCGAAATAAAATTCTGGGACGATCCGGCCTTGAATACAACCCCAGCTCGAAATAAAAGGGCACATTATCGCCATGCACAGGGGTTAATCACCAAAAAACAAAAACCATCTATAGGGTATGGAACCGTACTGGAGGGATGGCTCAATGGACCTTGTAAAATTCATAGTACAGAGGGCGTTACACCAACTCATAGCCTTAGAGCATGTTGGATACTCTGGCAGGTAGCCAGAAGTGGCGAGGACCTTCTAACTCCAGAATCCATAGAGCACCACCCCAGGAATACCAGTGTGGTATCAACAGTCTTCGAGACTTTGACATCAAACAATGTGTGGAAACGAACACTCCGCAGCCTTACCAAAGTCTACCAGGTAGCAACAATAAACCCATGGAGTGACACGGCTATTACCTTTAATGCAAATGAACCTAAATTCCGAACAGCCCGAGCACCAGCCGCATTGGTCCTCAGTCTGATAGTGGACGGCTTTCGACTTACCAAGGTACTCATGGACACTGGCAGCGGATTGAACCTCGTTTATGAGGAAACCCTTCGAAAAATGGAAATAGACTGGAGCCGCATTGAGCGAAGCAACACAACCTTTAGAGGAATAATCCCCAGTCGGGAAGCGTGCTGTACAGGAAAAATCACACTGGATGTGGTGTTCGACACACCGGATAATTACATGTTAGAGGAGGTCACATTTCAAGTGGCCTCGTTCAGCAGCGGATACCATGCTCTGTTAGGGCGAGAGGCATTCACAATTTTTCAAGCTATACCCCATTACGGGTACATGAAGCTCAAAATGCCCGGACCCAACGGAATCATCAGTCTTGCTAGTGACCCGGACATAGCACTCCGCACCGAAAACAAAACAGCCGCACGGGCCCTTAAGGCATTATCCGAAGACCTAGTGGCCGAGGAACTAACTGCGGTGCGCTCCATGGTGGACAGGGATGACGTGATACTCGACAAAAGATCCAAGTCCACCTCCTTTAAACCGGCAGACGAAATAGTCAAATTCCAAGTCCATCCAACGGACCCTACAAAAACGGCCTCCATCGGGGCACAATTAAACCCTGATGTAGACGCCGCACTACGAGAATTCCTACGCGAAAATTGGGACATCTTTGCCTGGCACCCTTCAGACATGTCAGGAATCCCACGCAGGCTGGCCGAGCAGGCTCTTCGGTGTTTCTCTGAACCTAAGAGACAAGCCATGGGAGAGGAGCTAGCCAAACTATTGGAAGCCGGATTCATCAGAGATATAAAACATCCGGACTGGCTAGCAAACCTGGTGATGGTACCAAAGAAGGACAAATCCTAGCGCCTATGCGTCGATTTCAAGGACCTCAACAAGGCTTGCCCAAAGGATCCCTTCCCCCTCCCCCGCATTGATCAAATCATCGACGCTACCGCATGACACGATTCATTGTGTTTCCTCGACGCATACTCTGGCTACCATCAAATTAAGATGGAAGAGCCAGACCAAGCCGCAACGGCATTTATCACCCCATACGTCCCATTCTGCTTCAACACAATGCCCTTCGGGCTCAAAAACGCCGGCGCAACATATCAGCGCATGATTCAGACATGTCTGGCCAACCAGATCGGCGAAACAATTGAAGCATATGTGGATGACGTGGTTGTCAAAACCAAGCGTGTCGAAACTCTAATAGACGACTTGAGGCTCACGTTCGATAACCTCCGAACATATGACATCAAGCTTAACCCAGAAAAATGCGTTTTCGGCATACCAGCCGGAAAGCTCTTGGGCTTCATTATATCCGGTAGAGGAATTGAAGCAAACCCAGCCAAGATCCGAGCTCTGTCACAATTGGATATTCCAAAGGACCTCAAACAAATACAAAATTGACTGGATGCGTGGCGGCTCTAAGCCGCTTCATCTCCCGCTTGGGAGAAAAGGCATTACCCCTTTATCGCCTCCTCCGGCGCACCGAACACTTTGAGTGGACGGATGCCGCCACGGCCGGACTCGAAGAAATAAAAGCCATATTGGCAACCAACCCGGTCCTGGCCGCGCCTAACATCGGCGAACCAATGCTATTATACATTGCGGCAACTCATCAAGTTGTAAGCGCAGTGCTCGTCGTCGAACGAGAAACGGACGGACACAAATCCCCCCTTCAAAAACCAGTCTACTACGTGTCCACTGTTCTCACTCCATGCAAGTCATGGTACCCGCATTACCATGCAATGTTCATGGCGTCCCGGAAGCTACGACATTACTTTCAAGAGTGTTCAATAATAGTAGCCTTCGAAGTGCCTCTTAATGATATTATAAACAACCGCGATGCGACGGGCCGGATTGCCAAATGGGCCATTGAGCTCCTCCCATTCGACATAACCTATAAGCCACGGCAAGCTATCAAGTCACAAGTTTTGGCCGACTTTGTCGCTGAATGGACTGAAGCCGAACTCCCTAAAGCGTACGGCACATATTCCAACTAGATCATGCACTTCGACGACTCCAAAATGCTAGCGGGTCTGGGGGTTGGTGTCGTTCTAACATCCCCAACAGGAGATATAGTTCAATATGTACTCCAGATAATGTATACAGACTCTAATAATGCAGTCGAATACGAGGCCCTTCTACATGGTCTCCAAATGGCAGTCTCCATGGGCATTCAACGCGTAGAGGTGCGTGGGGATTCGAACCTCGCGATATCCCAAATAAATGGAGACTTTGATGCCAAGGATCCGAAAATGGCAGCTTATCGCAATGCCGTCCTAAAAATGTCAGCTCGGTTCAAGGGGCTCGAATTTCACCATATAGCCCGGGAAAATAATCAGGCAGCAGACGTCTTGGCACGCATCGGCGCGAAGCACGATGCAGCCCCCCCAACATTTTCTTGGAGAGGCTATTCAAGCCATCTGTCTAATGGGAAGGGGAGTCCGGAAATAACAACCCGGACTCAGCCGCACCACCTGACACTGAACATTCTGACACAACGGGAGGCTCTGCCAACGAAGTAACATCCTCAGCCCACGTAATAATGGAAGTCCTTGCACCATGGACAGAACCATTCTTAGCCTACCTAACTAGGCAAGAACTCCCCGAGGACCAAAACGAGGCACGCTGCATAGTGCGGCGATCTAAAGCCTACAAAGTCCATGAAGGAGAGCTTTATAGGAAAAGCACCACCGGAGTCCTTCAAAGGTGTATCTCCGAAGAGGAAGGGCGGAACCTTCTGGCTAAAATTCATGCCAGACTAGGCGGGCACCACGCCGCGGCCCGGGCCCTCGTAAGCAAGGCCTTCCATACTGGATTTTATTGGCCTACGGCCCGGACAGATGCTCAGGACTTAGTCCAACGATGCGTCGGCTGCCAATTATTCACTAACCAAAGCCATATGGCACCCACCTCCCTCCGAACTATACCCATCACCTGGCCCTTCGTGGTCTGGGGGCTTGACATGGTTGGACCCCTTAAAGGGGGAACCCACAAGCAACAATACTTATTGGTCATGGTTGACAAATTCACCAAATGGATAGAGGCCAAGCCTATTAAGATGGCCGAATCCGGACCAGTGATAGACTTCATATCAGGGGTCGTACACCGTTACAGCGTCCCCCACAACATCATCACTGATAACGGCACGAACTTTATGACCGACGAGGTAAAACTCTGGTGCAAAAACATGGGCATCAAGCTCGACTATGCTTCAGTCTATCACCCACAAACTAACAGTCAAGTCGAGCGGGAAAATGGTCTAATCATGAGCGTCATCAAACCCAGACTAGTGCGGTCCCTCAAGGAATCTAACATGCACTGGGTAGAGGAGCGCGACTCCGTACTCTGGGGGCCGCGGACCATGCCAAACCGCACTACCGGATTCACACCATTTTTTATGGTATACGGCGCAGAGGCAGTTCTGCCCTGCGACATAATTCATGACTCACCTCGCGTGCGCATGTACGAAGAAAGAGAAGCCGAACTCGATCGGCAAGACAGTTTGGACGCACTGGAGGAGGAGCGCGATGTGGCAAAAGCCCGTTCCGCATTCTATCAACAGCAGGCTCGAAGATATCAAAGCAGAGAAGTACGGGCCAAAACTTACAATGTTGGCGAATTAGTTCTACGCCTGCCGTACAAGAAAAAGGACAAACTCAAGCCCAAATGGGTAGGTCCCTTCATAATCGACCAAGTCCTGACTGGTGGAGCATACCGCCTGTGAGATGCATCGGATAACCGACTCGAGCCGAACCCATGGAACGTCGCGCGCCTACGAAGATTCTACGCCTAGCGTCGGACTCTGTGTTCGTCTCCTTCCTCTGTCTATTTTTTACACATTAGCTATCTTATATTTCTCTCCTTCTCCCTCCTTTTCTCTTACAGCCTTTTAAGGGCTCATTCGCGCCTCGTTCGCACACAATTGACGCGCTATCCGCGCTCATTATACCTGGGGGCTTCTTCAACAGAAGCTTATTTATATGGGCCTCGTGCTCAAGACGTGTGTCACACTTCCGCATGTACCTTTTATTCACCATTATATGCATCGATATGACTTAAGTTTTGGCCAAGCTGGGTTGCCTGGCTCCTGTGCTTACCCCTATGTTCCCGACTGTTCGGCTAGGTGGTAAAGGGAGCACCTCTGCGATTGTTACTGCCGGGTCAGCCGGATGTGTACCTCAGACTGGGTGAAGCTGAAAGCTAGTGTTCTTAAGGGAATATTCGGTCGGTGAACTAAAAGATGTTTTTACCTTGATTATTTATCCGCCCCCGGATGCTTTCCTGCTTTTTTTGCAGTTCGAACATGCACTTTAGGGCATGCCTCCCAGGGAAAGGAACCCCAAATGGAACTATTCTCCCTGGAAGATGTTTATTACTAACCATGTAATATAACATAACTAGTTGGGCACTTGTCTGCTAAAGCACTAATGACCCCTACGCCTGGTCTCCACACATGCCCCGGTTCTTACATAACCGAGAGGGTATTCGGACACACTCTGGACTATCAGTTCCCGAGGTTGAAGCGAAAAGGTCCTCTATGACAAACGATCTACAATCCGGCTAGAAGGCATTTTACATGTCATTTTAAATTACATAGTCAATTTGACTGGGTATATCCCTCTTCAATACCATCCAACAGGCTGTCTAGTTTACAGTCCTATTGGGAATATTTTTTGGCCAACTCTACCTGGCCGTACACTAAACTGACAGGGATCTCCTTCCCATCGGGCCCCATAGGTCCGACCTCGGCCATGTGGTTTGGGTCAGCCTTTGTGTACCGCGTCTTCACCATGGCCCAGGCTTCCCGGGCGCCTTGACGGTAGGCCGATATCTTCCATAATTGGAAGCGCCGCCGCACTCCCTTCAGCTTCTCTACAAGCTCTCCAAGGCCTTCGGGCATCGAGACGGATGGCCACAAGGCCTGGACGACGCCTTGCATCACCTGCCGAACTCGTTCGTGCAGTTGTGAGAGCTCGGGAAGAAGGTCACCCGTAGAACTGGGCATTTCCTCCGCCGGCCGACCTATCAGCATACCTACAGACATAACACTATCAATTCGACTTCCTCGCCGAACTCTTCTTTTCATAAGTTCGTTCAAGCACTTACTAAAAATGCCGCGTCGAAGCCGCCGATTCTCCTTCACGGAGTCCGACAGCTGAGCACGAACATCCTTTAGTTCCTCGCCCAGCTAGGTGTTGGCATCTTGAAACTTGTTCTTATCTTGCCTCACCCTTGTAAGCACGCTCTCGCCGGCCTTTAACTAGCGTAAGAGTTGCTGCTTGTCCGGATCCACTCCGGCGCCATCTGCACTATTATTGTCAGAATTGTACACATGCCGCACTTCACCACATACTTATCTTTCGAAGCGTATATTACCTGAGGGGGTCTCTTTGGCCTTCCCTGTTGTGGCTAGTGCGGCCTCAAGTTGGGATTTGCACTCTTCCAGCTCCTGGGACAGTCGGGTATTCTTTTCTGTAAGATCCTGCATAACAAATGATCCTTAAATCAGTCATTCTAACTGTTTCAAGTCTCGGGGGCTACTGACATATGTAACCATCAAATTTTCTCACCCGTATGTATTTTACATACTACTCTGTGGCTCTGGCTTGACCATTTTGAGCGGCACGGAGGTACGCGTCTCCCGTACGAAAAGCGTCCAACGCCTCTTGGAAAAAACAAGCGTCACGAAGAACAGTTCGGCGATGCCTGTGGTTCATGGCACTCTCCACCTCAGAATTGGTGGCAGACAACCCATCCGCTTCCTCTGTCGGAGGAGCGTCCGGTACGCGCCCCGTGTTCGCCTCCGCTTCCGGACCCGGCCTTGAAGCCTGACCGATGGATATAGTCCGGCGGGCGCTCTTCTTCCTAAAGTAAGCATGAGCGTTAGTATGCCTTGAGGGCATAAACCCTGGGCATTAAAGTTACATGCCGTACCGTTGCATCGGCGTCTCGATCCGGTTCACACTTCTTTTTAGCCCGCTGGGCCTCGATGGCCCTTGTTGGCTAGCCGCCGCGGGCTCAGCCCTCCACCTCAAGGATTTCCCCTGTGAAAAATGCCATTGGTATACGGCGATCAAAAATAAGCACGGATGGATCCTCTTGCAAGTACTGGGACTTCGATCTCAGTTACCTTTGAGGCTGGAAGTAGTCCGGGATAATCGGCCGTAATGGCCACTAAGGTGTTGTCCTTACTCAATTGATGAAACACCCCATCAATCAGCTCCACACATAAGTCCGGGTCCTCATGGGAGTCCGGGTCGAGGGACCGTTCTGGGTCCTCGGGTTGTGGAGGTGTGCTGTTTATCTCCTTTATAGTATGGCGTAGCTCCTGCGTTGAAATTGCTAGACTAAGTACTTAACTATGGGAATATAGGGCAAGTGAACGTGTTCGCTCACCCAGCTTGGAGGATTCTACATAGAGAATCCGCCCCGTGGGTTGACACGGAGGAATTCCTCCTCTTCTCCCTTGTACAAAGCGGACAAGATCTTCGTTAGAGTGGCAGCCGAATCCAGCCCTTTACGGCCGCACCGGGTGGCGTCGTCCTCTCCGTTGAAATCCCACATGGGGTGGCCTCGGTATTGAAGCGGCTGCACCCCCCGCGTAATGCATATGGCCATGACCTCGATCATGGTCAGTCTGGATTGAGCTAACAACCTTATCCGGCTCATCAGGAACAGGACGTCCCTGTCATTTTCCTTCTGAGAGCTTCGTGGGCGCCAGCTCAGGCGTTTCTTCAAGGGAGCATTATCAAACTCAGGGAGGCCGATCCGTACAGGGTCCGGCAGAGGGACGTCTTCTATATAAAACCATTCTGAAGGCCAGTCTTCGGACGCCTTCTTTGGTGTTCCGCATAGATATCTGGTCCCGGTGATGCGCCATAGTTCGGTTCCGCCCACTTGATATATCGACCCCTCCTGAGAGCGGGGCACGAGGCAGAACAACTTGTTCCACAACGCGAAATGGGCCTCGATGCCCAAAAATAGCTCGCAAAGGGCTATGAAGCCCGCAATATGCAATATGGAGGCATGCGTAAGGTTGTGTAACTGGAGGCCATAGAACTCCAGGAGCCCCCGGAGAAACGGATGAACTGGAAATCCGATCCCTCTTATTAAATAAGGGACAAGGCATACCCGCTCTCCTTTGGAGGGATTGGGGACGCTCTCCGCTTGCTCTCCGCCATTATTAGTGGCAATCCCGGCTCGAACTGGGACCATGTAAGTTGGGGGGAGAAGCCCCTTGGCTTGGAGCGCTACTAGCTCGCTGTGCGGGACGGAACACCTCTCCCAATCTCCAGGCTGAGGGCTG